>NW_026515498.1:0-274804 GCF_014898815.1 Panonychus citri
CACAAGGCGGGAAACAGTTGATTCAAAATGCATGAGTGCAGAGTTATGGTTAGAACGTGTTAAAGTAGTTCGAACGTGATTATCCATCCATGAAACGATATCATCATGTAATTTTCATGTTCAGATTAGATTGTAAGACAGAAAAAGGGAGATTAAGAATGAGAGTGAACCAAAAAAAAAAACAATATTGATCTGCATTAATCGGCACGTTCGTGATAAAATGGCCTTAGAACAATACTTATAATTAAATCGACAAAATGACCAAAATCGAATCGATTTATTTCAATTCAGTTAATATGAAAGATCAATTTAGTCCTTAATCCGTTGATTGTTCATTTATTAATATAATTGAGCTTTTCGTTTTCATTTTCGCAATTTAACTTGATTAGTTGGGTTAATATTTTTCTCTCCTTCTATTATTAATCTTAACGGATTAACTTACAATCAGAATAACAAATCTACTGATTAGCTAATTATTGATTAAATCCAGTTCATTTAAGATTATTATTATTACTATTACACTAATAATGTACCTTGGCTAATTTGTTAATATGTAATAATCCATTTATCTTATTAAGATATACATCATTTTAAACACAATTAACATGATTGATCAAGACAATTGTCTTGATCAATGTAAGATTAATGATATTAGATTACAGGTAATTAAACTAATCAGACTCAACATGAAATATTGGTAATTGATCACGATCATGATGTTTATCTGATTGAACTTTTTTTCTTAATCAAATTGAGTCTAAATTATGTTCAAGTTTCTTTTTTTTTTCATTGTCAACTAACAATTAAAAATAATTAGTATCTTGATTAGGTTGATTGTTACTTTCACACACAATGTTAACTTGTATCTACATGATTAACTGATTGTTATTAATGATTATCATTATTCACTGAACATAATGAAGGATTAATCAATTGATTATCAATGAATTCAAATGAACATGATAATCTTGAAACGATAATCATTTGAATCATGAAAAGTTAAGGTGAATTCATTGGACCATAATGAAAGTCCAATGAATCAAAGCTTAATAATTGGATTAAATTAAACCAATAATTAATTATTTACATTAATCTATTTTAATTTGATTCAATAAGAATGGATTAAAATTGAATAACTTCCGTTGATTGTTCATTGATCCAATTCAGTATTTAAGGTAATAAAAATTAATCAACATTGACCAGATCATGAGAGTAAATTATTAATTTAATTGTGATGAGAATGATGAAAAGATGATCAATTTAATTGAGAAAATGAGAGAAGGAAAATTTTCTCATTCAATCCAATTGAATTGTAGATTTTGATTCAGACATTTATCGTTGATTCAGATTAATCTGACAGATTCATGAAAAGAAACCCAGATAACTGTTAATAACATTTTCTTTTCTTATTTTCTATTCTCATTGTATATATTTTATCTTAAACCGGAAGCTTAACTATCGTGTATCAATGTGCTCAATGAAGATGAACTAGTGACCGGAAATCGGGATTAAAATGTGGCCATTTTTTTTGTTTATTTGTTTGATGCAATAAAAGTTTAGGAAAAGATTTACTTTGACCGGAAGTTTTTCTAGAAATCATTCAGCGGAAGTTGAAATGTTTTTCATTCATTTAATTCAATCTTAAGTATGTCTAATTCATCATGATTAGTTGTTTATATTAAGAGGTTCGGATATAAATTTTAAGGTCAAATTGTCAATCGGCTTTAAGATCGTAAAATTTTCTCCTATCCTTTATCATTGAAGATGAAAATTCTGTGAAAAAAAAGTTATATACATTTTTTGGTGTTGGTGGAAACGGAAATGATGAACATAACCGAGTTGATTAACTATTAAGATTTCAAAAGTTATGGTCAAGGGGAACGAGTTTGACAAATGGTGACAGCAACTGAATGATAAACATATCAAAACCCCTTGAGAGTTGATTAAAAAACTTGATTAACTTTGATTATTTGAGATAATCCTTAATCACTCAACCTTGATTAATCAGGCATGGAATTGAATCAATGTTTTAATCAGCATTTTTTTTTCTTGTTACAATCTCGAAGCTCAAAGTAATCACTTTTTATTGGTCATTTACAAAACTTTGCAAAAACTTTTTCGATAACTTTTTTCCCTGATAAAAATATTAATCCAATTACCTTGATAAGGTCAACTAACAATCAATTTAAAGACAATTAACTATTAGATTAACGTACAAAAAAACTCGGTGAAAGTATTAATAGTTTTAAGGTTGTTTTCGGTACGATTAATGTTCTAAGAGAAATTTAAAAATCTTTCGATATCGAACTTGTTATCAGACCTTTCGATACATTTAACCGGTCACTTCGAGTCGTTGGTCAGTAAGGAGAAGATGATTTTTAATTATTATCATTAAATTTTATCGTATAAACAGTAATCAAGCAAATTGAATTATTAATTAACTTTAAATCCCTAATGTATTACATGTGATTATTAAACTTTATTATCACACGATTTCCATTAAAAATTAAGCCTCTTCTTTTAATCATTAATCCATTTGGCTGAAAATTAAATATCGGATAAATTAATCAATTAGATGACGAAACCAACATTTAACGAGAAGATCGGTCAGTTGATTAACGAGAAGAATTGACAAACAAATTGATTACGATTAATTATCGTTTCGTTCAAATGCTATTTCACTAGTTTTAGTTGGAAATAATATTCCTAACAATTAACTAATTACATATTCCATCTTAATGAAAGATGTAAATTTAATCCTGTCTTTTTGTACAGATTAAAAAGTAATTATCATTAATTGTTGTTTTAAACTTTTACCATCAAGTAAATGTCTCACACAGAACCAATTAATTAATCCAGTTACTAGTTTCGTTAGTAAATATATATTTAATCATAGTGATTAATGTGGCTTCATTGAAAGTTCATTCAAATTTAGATATTCAGAAAGTATCATGAACAATGAACCATTGAAAATGAGCTAATAGTTACAATAAATCATGATAAAAGTTGATCAATTTACTGAATTTATCCTTGTCTTTTTCAATCAAATCTTAATGACGTTTTAAAAAGTAATTGTTATCGATTAAGAGAGAGAGATGATATTATTAGAAATTTTAATTCATCAATGGCAATTTACTAACTGTGATCAGATAATTTATCTACTGGTAATCATGGATTATCTGAGTTGACAGAATCTCAATAGACACAGAATTGAGTTTATCTGAAGCGAATGAACAAAAAAAAATCTAAGAGAAAAGTTGAAACTAATTTATAATGATTTTCAACTGTTGAAAACATGAAGATTATATCATGGAATTAATTTGAAACTGAATTAAGATAATGATAGTGATGATTAAACAGAATTTTATCTTCTTTCCTTTTTCCTTTTTTTTCTTTCTTTGCATCATCATCTTTATTTCAATTCTCATCTTCTTCTTTTAATTCATTTTCTATCTCAATCAACATCATCATGGAAATAAAGTTGATGTAAATTTGTAACTTTATCATTTGTTAATCAGGAAGAAGAAGGAGAAGAAAAATAAAAACTGAATTAAGTTTCTTTCAGAAATAATAACCAGTAGAGAATAATTTTCTTCTCTGAACATCATGTAAATATCATGGTGAAAATATGAACATGTTTTCGTCATCAGTTTAATCATGACTTTTGATCAATAGAACTTTTCATTCAATGACTTAAAATTCAACTAAACGGCCTTAAAATATTATCTTTTTAGACCGAGAATAACAAGGAATCCGAATTAATATGAGAACGAGTAAAAGATAATCTATTTAAACTGAATCTTTATGTTATTTTTTCAATTCTCTTTTTCTGAGCTACATGTTTTTTCACAAGAACTTTTTTCCTCTTCTTTTTATCTTCATTTTGGTTGCTTCCTTTTTCCTTGTTCATCATCATCATCATCATCATGTTGTTGTTGTTATAATACTTTTCTCTTTGTGTACAACATGAAAAAAAGGTTTTGATGAAGAAACATCAAAGTGGAAAGAGGAAGATGAGGAAAAGAGTGAAAAAGGATAAGTAAAGGGTAGAAGATGATGGAGACTGCAAGAGAGAGAGAGAGAGAGAGAGAGAGAGAGAGAACATAAGAAGACGAGGAAGATAATGCTGATGATGATAGAGAAAAATAAGATAAGAAAACGACTCATGGTAAAAAAGTAACATGAACAAGGTTATTTTAAGGTTAATGCAGCGGAAGTTTTCACTGGTCATGAATATTTGTCACTCCATCTCCTGAGTACAAAAATTTGATTCAGATTCTATTCATTCAACTGTACTTATTTACTGAACTTTATCTGCCCTCAGGGTAGATTATAATAAATTTGGTAACATAATGATCATAATGAACTATTTTGTTATTATTATTGATCAACTAATGTTGAAATGAAAATGTTATCAAGATTAAATCTGATGAAAATATTTCATCATGATCATTTTAATCAACTTGGAAATGTAATTGTGGTAATCTGGTAACTTTATTGGTTTCTAGCAAATTATTACATTGATTTGATTAACATTAATAAGAAGCTCTTACCTTGCAAAATTTCATGATATCAATATTTGATTCCCAAGAATAATGATTTTTCACTCTGAAAATGTTCAATTGTTGCTGATGAAGCGATAATAATAATAATAACAATAAAAGGTCAGAAACTTAAATTGGATAAAGTTTTAACGATTCTAAGGTTTTGTGATATTATCTTTTTTCAAGTATCGTTGTCAGAACTTTTGATATTTATTCAGTTTATTAGATTGTTATATCAATTTGTTAGATTACCAGGAAATGATTGATAATCGTTGCAACAGATAAATTATTGAATTGAACGATTTTTTTTCATCAATATCATGGTAACAAAAGTTTCTCATGTGTCGAATTGGAATCAGAATTGTTATTGCTACTTAAAGACTATGTTTTATTTAACATAATCGATGTTGAGGAGAGCAAAAAAAATCGATGATTTTTCAGAACTTTGAAATATTACTATGTAAATTCTTAGAGCACCGAAACTCAGAGTATTATATACAGATTAAGATTCAGTCTATTTGAGTTACTTGGGAACATTTTGCTTGGTTGAAATTTCAATCTTATTTTGAGAGACATTTTGAAGTTTTTTCTTATCATTGTAACTGTTTCTCGAATGTCCAAATAAATAATGTTCTTGAAATAATCGAATATTTATTCATATCTAAGTAGGAAAAGTTTTTAGATATTCAATCTCATGTTTACTTTTTCTCATCATCATCATTCCTTCAAGATTAATAATGTAGCTTCCCTATGTTCTTATCGCATGGTGAGCTTCACTGGGTGAGAATTATTGAGTTTCAATCATGTTCATGAGAAAAGTTCATGTGAAAAATATTAAACTTAGGAAAAAAAGTTTGATGAATATTGAACATAATTCAAATGGAAACGAATAATGTTTACAAATATCAGTCATCATATTCAAAGCTTAGATCAATCGACTCTCCACCATGGGAATTGCAATCAAAATGATCTTTATATCTTGTACCATGGTGATCGCTTTCAGGACAAACTGTTCGCGCCAAATCAGAACATTTGAATCGAAATTCTGAGTTTCAAGTGATTCAGCTCATCATTAGACTTATTCAAAGTAATCAGATTGGATTATTATTTCTGTTGATAACATCTAGCTATTATTGAAGTAATCCAATTGATGAATCAATTGATAAATCAATTGGATTACTTTTATTGAGCTGATTAACTATTGGTAAGGTAAACTGATTTAAAGTTCATTTCTTAATTATTGATTTCATTTCGATGAAAATAAATTTACGTCTAATTTAAAAGTCTAATTGAATATTCTATCACGATAATTAGATGGTTATCATTATTTACACTAAATCACTTCAAGTTTGCAAAAATTTCTTACAAAATTAAGTTTTTTTTTCAAATCCTTCAGAATTCAGGTTCAGAATCCTAATGAATTTACAAATTAAACCAGAAAATTAAAAGTTCAAGCCTCGGAATAAAGTATTATAACAAACATCGCTCATAGATAATAATTTAATTGAGTAATTAAAAAAAAATTATTACAATTAACGAGATTTCATCATTTGAACTTCAATTTAAAACGAGATTATTTCTCAGTTACTCAATTCATCCCTGAGGGGTTTTCCTAATATGAAACTAAGTTTAATCACCTGAGATATAATCTTAAAACTCTGAATATAACACAGATTATTTATTCATAAAAAAAACTCCCTGGTTAAGGTGTGACGATCATCCATTTGCAACAATCAAGTAATTTGTTAATCATAATTGAGAAATAACTTTGGATTCATTTCTAAACTTGAATAACTTAATTGCCATTGAACTTGTTGTTATCATCGGTATAATCTGTTATTATAATAATATGAAACTATTGAATAATTTAAAAGGTTAACTTTGGTGTCTATTCAAAATTCTGACTCTTAAATCATTAATCTTGCTTTGAAATGGAAAGATTCATGATTGTTTATCATGTATTTCAATTCCAATTTATGTAAAATTTATTATCTTCCTCCTAGAGGCGATATTAATTCAATATCTAATTATTCAAATAAATTATCATCTTCATTTTATCAATCCAATGAGTTTATCAGAATTATAATCAACTCTGGAACCATGAAAGGTTTATGAATATTTTTCCACCGCCAAGAACAAGATGAAATATATAATTAGTTGATAAGTTTTTTTTTCCAGGGATTGATTTGCATAAATTTTAAGTTCTTATAGAGGTAAAGAGCCTGATGGATACTGAACTAATCTGAAATCCAGGGGAAAATCAATGAGCCGCTATGTGAACATTCATCGTCTATTCAATAATATCAGAGAAGCAGAAAAAAAGTTCTGATAAAAGTTCAAAATGATATAAAATATTTTTCTTCTCAAAAAGACAAAATATTAACAGAATGATAACATTGAGTCATTTTTTTTCTTCTTCTTCTTCTTATCCTGACAATGAAATTTCATCTCATCTTGGAATCACTTTTATCTTTTTCATCTGATTTTCTTCTTCTTCTCAGAACTTTACAAGTAGAAAAAAAGAGCAACCATAACAACAAATAGACTCGAAAATAGATTTATCCTGAAAGAGAAATATTCACATCCAGAGAATTGGAAAATCTACTCAATGTCCTTATCAACTTTTAGAATATTTCATTATTGATAATATTCTATAAATGGACATGATAAGCATCATGATGATGACCATCATAATGATCATCACCATCATGATGAAGAGGAAAATGCAAAGTGATCACAGAAAATAGTAATTTGAACAGAGTAAAATTCAGTTGACATTGATTCATGGTTGTGATAAAATCTTAATTCAGTCTTTATGAAACAAATTCTGGAGATAATGTTACTATCGAGTAATTCATTGAACTCATCATGGTGGTTGTTTTCATATAATAAACAGTTAATTGGATAACATTAGCTCAATTGTTTCTCACCACCATCATGGTGGAAATGGGTTTTATTATCGTTAACTCATTTTCTCAATTTTATTAGGAAAACCATGAGATTGATAAAAACAATTGGTAATAATAATAACAATAATGATATTTATTATTCAGTTCTGAATTCAACACAAGATAATTTATCTTTAATCTATTATTCTTGGTGATTGGATAGTAGAGGTCAGAAAAAAGCTGACCTTTGGTTTGCGAAAGTTATTATTAGTTAATCTTGATTAAAGTTTCCATTAATGGAATCAATGATTTATTATGATTAATGAAACTCCCTGATAACAATTAAAATGTAAACATGAAACATTCTGAGTAAATGTTAACCCAGAATAACAATTGTAAATTATTGACCCAATTACAGAGATGGAAACAAATGTGAGAATTAATTTAATTGAAAAAGTTCATGTTCAATTATCAAAGGTTCAGTTTTACTAGTATTATATAATATTTACTATTCAGTTCATTCAGAGTTATCATGAGTTGATGATTGTCTTCATTTTTCTGTTGAACTTTGCTCAGTCAAAACAAAAAGACAATACAGTTCAAATTATCTGATCGTTAAAAATTTCACATGAATTTAATTGAGATAAACTTATTGTATATTCAGTTAATTTTGGATAAAATCATCAGATCTGACAAACTCATGATTCCAATTCTCGAAGATCAGACAGTTTATACATCGATATTCAGTTGTAGGAATTTAATATCTGCTTGTAAACCACAATGAGGAGGTTTTCATGATACTAATTATCATATAAATTGATAATTAAATGATTAACAGAAATTCAGTTAACTCTTCTTTTCCTCATACTTATAATCGTCATCATCATGCTCGTCATGATGATTATATCATGAAGAAAACATATTCACTGGGAATACAACTTTTCTCCTGTTAATCTTTCATTTTATTTTCAGTTCATCTGATTAAATCGATCCAATGTTTGCATGATTAAGGTGATATAATTACTATCTCATGATATTTATTCTTGATTTATGCTAATAATTAAATAATTTTCTGAAAATATGAGATAATATTTAACTCGTTACATAATGATTTAGCTTAATAAGGTTCTCGACCGCCTATTCAATTTGCATCATAATCGTAATCATGTTATTCAAATGATGAAAAGAGTAAAAAAAAAAAGTTATTTCTAAGTAAAAAGTAAAACAGTTAAATGTTATTCTATTAAGAACTTTTTTTTTTATTCCTTTCTCTCATGTGATGTGTATCATGAACACTGAAGAATCTTGTAAGTCTCTTCTGATAACAATCTTATTCATATTTAGTAAATTGCAATAGAATCTCAAGTTCACAAGTTCTTAACCATTCACATGAATATAACTTTCATCGTCTCTGAATTATCTCATAATTTGTCTCAGCATTTGCATGAGTGTTTTGTCAACACACATATGAATCAATAAGGATGGAAAACAAAACTCAACATTTTATCCTCATCATTAATATTAATAATGTGCAATTATGATAATAATATCTTTTTATTCAGCAACAAGTCACTTCTATCATGAAATGAACCTTCTGAATAATCTCAACTGAATAGACCTTTTCAGATCAGAACTTTTTTTTTCTTCACATAATATTTCATTTACAATCTTGTTCCATTGAGTTCATTCATTCAGTTGGCATTTTTTTTAATGAATAAATGACCCATGAAGATCACCTGAGAATGATCAAAATCGACATGATTATAAAAGATTTGGTAGAAGAGAAAAAAAATTCTTACTTCAGAATCTGAATAGTTGCCTGATATTGGAATGAATTGAGTGTCGATTGCTTTTCAGTTATTTCCATGAGAAGTGAATATGAATATAATCGTCAATGAGAAAAATGTCCTCATTTTCTATCTTTCATCATGTCATTGAATGAGAAAAGGTGTAATTCCAACTGGATTTCACTGAGAATCTTTTTATTTTGCTTCACCTCTTTTCAGAGACTTTTATCATCTCACCTTTGAGATGAAAGTTAGAACAATCAATTCGAGGATAGAAAAGAATCAGGAATAATACTCAGTAATTCAGATGAATATGAGGTGAGGATAAAAGGTAAAAGAGATTGAAGTAATCATGACCAAATCAGGATTGAGAATGAATCATGAAATAAGCTGATTCTTACCAAAAGAATGCTTTTCGAAAACACAATATATAATAAGTATTATGTTCATTTAAACGGATAAGAAGCTAAATTTCCATCAATAAGTTGAACAGAATAGTAAATTGTCAAAGGTAAATGTTTAATTCTGTCAGATTACAAAGGTTTATGTAAAAAAAATCTATTCCAGGAATAGAGTTGCTGCTCAGTTTTCGAGCTGAAAGTCGATAAAGTTCTGGATAATTTTCAGAGTTTGCTTTTTCTTTGGAGGGTAAAAACTTTCTGTCTTTTTCTGAATAGTAAAACTAATTCACTTTAGGGCAAATAGATTTCAATACATATTAACACCTTATCCCTGATTATCATGTGTATTTATCTCTGAATAATGTTTAAATTTTGTTTACTTCAGACTCCCTGGTGTTTTCCATGTTTTCTCATTGCTGGAAAGTCAAAATGCTAAACAAAAACAACAAGAATTATTAATAGATACAAAGATAAAAGATCAATAGAAGGTGATGATTACTCTTTTCAACTTCATACTGGAATCAGATTCAATGGAAATCATTTGCTTATATTATTCATCTTATTCAGTTAAATGAAACACTCTCATATCATATGATATCATTATCGAGATAATATTTTCAACTTATGTATATACATAAATCCGTTTTCTGAGTAATATTATGATGCAAACATCTTCTTCCTACTCTTTTCATTTCCATTTCCGGCTTATCTAATGAATTGATACACTATTATGATGGAAAACCACAAAAAGGTCAAGTAAACATGAAACATGATGAAAGTCTCGATGAAATGATTTTAACGTTAATGGTGAAAATATTCAACTTCTCATGATTAAGGTTACTCTTGATCATTGGAAACAATTTGATAGTAAAAGTTTTAGATCAATGGGAAGTTTTGAAAATAATACATGAAAGTGACAAGAAAAATGTTCGTTTTTCAGAATTTCAATTATTAACAATATCATTTGTATCTAATTTTTTACACTTAACATAATTGGAAAGTTATATTTCATATATAACATTTTCCTTAGACAATATTAAAGTCTATATATATATGTTGTAATTGTGATAAATTCAGTTCCAGGAAATTAATTATTTCTTCCTTTATAAGTTACTGAGACTTTACCATAAGTTATATTTATCAAACGGTTCTATGATCTGGTAACCATGGAGATGAAAGTTACTCAGGTAAAAGATTTTCTCATCATAACCATCATTTATACATCATCAATATCTCACTCAATCTTGATTGAATTTCATGTCATAACAAATGTTAACCCATGAATTTTACATAGAAACAAATCACTTGCATTCTCAGCTCAGTTTCCTAGAGTTTCAAGTTTAATGATATTAAAAGATTAACGAAAAGTTGACTTTTCAAAATTATATTCAGTCTTCAACGAAATCCAATCAAATCTACTAAGGTCACAAGGTGAAAAGTTGTGTTATTATAACTCAGTGATTTCATGATACTGAATTTTACTTTATTAGTGGCTAACTATCATTGAGAATATCATATTCTCAGGTTTGATTCATTGAATTATATTTCTATCTTTCCAATGGATCAATTGATTTCTTGATGCTTTTCAATCATGGAAATATCCTCATTGAATTCATGAGAAATCAGAGTCAATTTTGTTTCGAGACGATATCATTATCTAGAGAGATGAATCTGAAACATTTCTGAATAAAAGTTCAAGATAATGAATATGATATAATAATAACATGGTTAACAAACATGAAATATCAAATTTTCATCGAACAAAAAAAAGAATCTTGAAAAGTCAAATTTGACAAATAATTCGCTATTCCTGGAATCATGATAACAATTCATGAGTATTCTGTAACTGATTCTCATTGAAATATTCTGAATTAACCCTCTTGATGGATCTTGAAATTAAATGAAAACTTAAAATTAATGTTTCGTCTTCTGAGTAGCACATAATTATTAAATGTTCTGAATGATTCCGAGCATGATGATCTCGAAACTTTTTTTTTCCATTTAATAATAATATTAATACTCATGAAAGTTATCATGTTATTTTTAAATCTATTATTAGATAAATCATCTCAACTTATGATGTGATTTCTTATGATATTTTATCATGAATTCTGGAGGAAAAATGATTGTTTTCTTTGGTTAACAAGGTAAACTAATATGAATTATAATTTCTTGTTCAAGAGTTTCAAGAATCACTTTGCTTTCCTCACCCTTTCGATGATAATTTGATTTAATCATGTTTACATTACTTTTCGCCTCATGATCAACGATTGTCTGTCAACATTAAACTAAATTCAGTCAACTATCAATGTAATTTAAGTTGAAAATTCAGTCCATTGGTTTTCATGGATCCATTTGGCCATTTTTTTTATTGTTATTAGATTTCTGAACCATTTTTATCATCGTCTATTAAAATCCTCATGTTAATATACTTGAGGTTTAGTAGATAATAAAAGCCTCAAGGTTAACAGGGAAATTGTCACCTCAATGATATTTTAAGATACTACAAGAAAATTTTACTCCCTGAGTTATCAAGATTACCTGAACTGAATTAGATATTGAAAAGTTTTCCACCAGCAATTTGAATGATTGATGAAAATTACTCTTGGTGCTACGGAATTTGATTGTAGATGGTGATAAAAGGTCTGAAATAACAACAGAGATGAAAATTTAGACCAATGCAAACGATTTTATAACAAATTAATGAAATTTTATTACGAAAAGTAAATTGAAATTTTGTTAGTAACTTTCAAGTCGATTGTTGAAATGATTAACCAAAAAGTGGGATAACAGTAAATCCACCGACTGGACCATTAGGACCTAATCCATAGCCACCACCGTAGCCAATTCCACCTCCAAAAGAGCGGCCAAAACTAACTCCATTTCCAAGTCCACCAAGTCCACCACCAAGGCCACCGCCAAGCCCTAGACCACCAAGTCCACCTCCAAGGCCACCACCAACTCCGATGGGATTACCTGTCGACAAAGCCAAACTAATCGCTAAAACAAGAAACTTGAATAAACAAAAAACAATGAAATTAATATCTGATAAACAAAGATTAACACAATAGAGATTTAAATCAACACCGTGACCATGGGTGTAAAATTGTGCTCTGATGAACTCAGGACATGAGAGAGAGAGAGAGAGAGAGAGAGAGAGAGAGAGAGAGAGAGAGAGAGAGAGAGAGATGAGCATAAAAAATGAAATGAAACAAAAAGATTAACTGAATTGATAGAATTGACTAAATCTCAACAAGTAATCAAGATCCATTCAGTTGATAATCCCAAAAGTTTCCGGTAAACTTTTCAGGTATCACTTGACTTTATCTCTTTATCACATAAGCCAAAGTTTATCACAAATAATCAACATTCACCAGCAATCAATGTAACAGTATTATTATCATTATCCTTTCTGATACCTTGCTGATTAACAATAGATTTTGTTTTCGTCAAGATTAAGGATTATAATTGATAACTCAAAGAGGATCAATGTCATAACTGTTTTCGTTCATTGTCTACTTATCATCATGGTGTGTAAGGTAATGTTAAAAAGGCTTCGAGTTATTTTGTTTCAATCTCAGTGGTTAATTTAATTCAATGAAATCAATGTACTAATTAGTTATATCAATTAACAGTTAACTTCAGGCATAATTGTAGTTTGTTCACTAATGTTGATCAATGAATTCATAGTGAAATTAAATTATTTATACACAATTCATATTCATTAATAACCTTAATCAATGTTATTGTTTCACTTTGATAACAAAATGTTGATTATTATGTTGAACATACAAACTAAAACTTATTCACAAATTGATCAATAGCACGTAAATCCATTGATATTGAGAAGATCACAATTTAGTCAATCACTTTGAGAGGTTCAAATTTCACAATTAAACGAATCATGATAACAAACAATCAACTAATTGCTATCATTTATCGATTCATAAAGTTAGCACATAGTGTAAAGTAAACCATTTAGAATGAGAAACAAAACTTACCATGTAAAATTTCATGATGATTGTTTTGTGTGTTGATTGAATCAATTGAATGAGAGACAGAAAATTGTTGAGATACAAAATGTTAAATGATCAACGGTGTAAATATAAGTGACAATAAATTGTGATTTGTGAAACTAGTAAATCACAAATAGTGAGCTAAATGGCCTAGTGAAAGTCCTTGTTTATCGGGTTAACGAAGCAAAAATCCCGTTCAAGTGGTTAAATTGTGGCAATTAAACTGTTCACTTGTCATACCTAATCTCATGGTCAGGTAATACTGTGAACCATTTTCGCTACTATTATTTGTCAACAATCAGCAATTAGTCTAATCATTAACGATTTACGGTGAAAAGGGAAATGAAATTTTCTTTATTATTGTCAAGGTTTCATTCATTTACTAATAAACGGAAATCATCATCATTCACATGGAGAAAGATTGAGTTAGATATTAGTATCATTAGAAACCATTAGAAAAGTCATTTTAATTGTTCAACCATCACAATTAGTTAAAGTTAATATGTTTCTATCTCTTTGATTATTATCTTTTTCTCCTTCGTTCTGGGTTAATCCACCATCATAATAATTGCTCTGATTCATGAAACTTACTCACAATCTAAATTCACCATTGATACCATTAAAATCTGAGACAATCTCTTGTCTCAGGATCCTCATTATCATCTATTTCTGTGTCATCACAATCATCACTATTAGTAAATCAAATCTTTGGATTTATCTTTCATCTTTTCGAGAAAATAATTGCCATTTCTGAGGCTGACCGAATGACCAAATGTCCTCTCTCTCTCTTTCTTCACAATTGAATCACTAATGGTCAACCAAAGGTACATCTTTGCTTTGTCAACCTGAATCCATAATCTTTTACTATTATTGTGACAGTAATTATTTTCCTTGCTCTTAATCAGTAAGATAATCTATCAGCTTATTGATAATACAAAACAAATTGAATCTTTGAAAAGTTTCCCCAACTTAAATGGTTTCAAATTCAGATGACTAATCAACTCAGACAATTAACCATCATGGAAAATATCATGACAATTATGAAATTGTTATTGGAATTGATGATATAATGACAAATCAATTTGAACTTGATACAGAGATTGAAGAGGAGAAGAAGAAGAAAAAAATTGTTACTGAGATTTTTTTTTCTTCATGAGAATCAATTGTGAAGAGATTGTTGATAGAAAAGAAAAAGGTCAAAAAGAATCAATGAAGAAAAGATGAGGATAAGGATGAAGATGAAAGATGAACATCATCATGTCAACAATGGAAGATGATGATAAAAAATGACACACCTTGACTTTCATTGTCAACGGAAGTAAACAAACCAAAAAGACGACAAAAAATAGTTACCTTGTTTTTTTATGCTCTTTTTGTAGCTATTAGATGATCACCTTTAAGTACAATGATAATTAGTGATGAAATTATGTCACCATGAAAATGGAACCAGAATTTTAAAAGATTATCAAAACTGCTGATTTTGGTTTTGGTTGTTAATTGTTCAAAATGATTCACTTAATTTAGTGACATTTAACTGACCCAAAGATAATTAAATATATTGACGTTTACGTCAATCGTAATTAGAGTAATTACTATTTACTCTTACATAAAGTTTTATTTCAAATTAATTACGATTAAGTAAATAGATGAATCCATTTGACTGAACCATTTTTCAATCAACTCACTTAGAAAATCATTAATTGCAGTTTCAATAATTAATCGAATGGTGATATTTTTAATCGCCCTTATATTCAAATGTTATTATCATTATTTACTCTGTGTCAGGTTAAATTTAGTTGATTAAAACATGATAATCAAATTGAATCTGATTCTCTCATGTAATTAGTTGAATGTGTATTTATCTTTCATCTCGTTTTTCATCTTAGTTCATCTCATAGGGATTTCAATCTCAATCTTTGCTGCTCTTTTTCACCTTTTCACCAAAGTTCTCATTCCAATTCACTTTCCATGTAGATTCAGAGTCTCATCAGCATAGTACATGTATGTAGTTTCCTTTTATTTTTCTCATGAAAATGTTTTCTCAATGATACTCACAATCAAATTGAATGTCCATTGAGTTTCTCAATTAATCACAATCAACTAGTTGAGATTATATGAGCAACATTACCTGTGACAAGTGAAACTATTTCCGTATTTTCATCAAGTCTCTCGATTTGCCACAATTAACCCTCAATGAGAATTCATTTGATAGATTAGTTTAATCAGACACTTTTCAATCTGGATCAACATGTAATCAAGATAAAGACTATTGGGCCAATAGTTGACTATTTTCATCAACTTGTCTATCTTAAAGTTTCCAAATCTTATATATAGATAACCTTTCATGAGGATATCATGATTCAATCAATGGAGATAAGTAATTAACTTGTAAATAAATGGTATTAAATATTGAAAGTTAATCTTTTTATTATTTACAATATTTGTCTTCGATATTATTTTGTACATAATTTACAGTTTGAATTGATCGCCGAGTTCAAATTAATTCGTTGGTTTCAGCGAGTCCCATGTTCCCTCCGGTTTTGATATTCTAGGAATATTATTTTCGTTATTAAGAGATGATCCATTAGCTTAATTGAATCGAATCGATATCCCGTTCGTATCTTGGATTCATATTGAGTTCGATTGATTATCGATTGGTTATCGTCTTCATCTCAAATTATTTGGAACTTTTCAAGAAACGATTATGAGATCTTATATATATTTAACATGGTAAACTTCTGGAAAGATAAGATAGAAAAAAATATATACAGAGAATAAATTAATTCAGTGAATTAATGATCAATTTAATTTCACAATTATTTGTTTATCAAAAAAAAAATAGATCGTTAATTAGATTAACTAAGAAATAGAGGAAATCTTTGTGCATAAATATTCAATTATCAGTGAAAGAATAATGAGAAACTTGAAACTCGATAAAAGTTCTAATAGAACATAACTTTTACATGATCGATAAAAGTTTCGAAAGTAAAAGTTATCATCAAGTCGATTATTCTGAAGAATCGGGAATAACTATTCAGATTGAAACGCTAATCATTAATCATGGAATATAATTTAGTAAAATATTATGTCAATGAACTTGAATTTAAAATTATCTTAAATATTCATTACTCAGACTCTCTGAGTTGTATAAACGTTTAATAGAAATCAGGGAATGGGCTGAATTTCAATATACGATTATCAGGAAATATCGAATTGAACTTGCAAAGGTATTTGGATATTATAATTATCCTGAATCGAGTTCGAAGTTCTAATGAAAAGTTTCAACTTCCTGAAAACGGAAATAATCAGAAAATTTTCGTTACTTTGTGATGATAATTAATTAACTTTAGCATTTTACTTCAATAGCTATACAATTATTCACAAAATGTTTTTCATGTAGACTCAAGTTTATTCAGAAAAGTTCACCAGGAAAAAAAGACTCTATTCAAATAAGATGTGAATGTGAAAAAGTTACTATTATGGTTGATTATTGGTAAGATAAACTAGTGATTCAACTATGGTGACATTGATACACCTCCAGGGTAATTATCGAAGGCTAAATATGAGAATGAGTTACAAAAAAAAGTGCTGAATGATATTAAATAGATAAAGGAATTGAGTGAAATTGTGATGATATTCTGTTGATATTATCCAATGATATTATCGACGATAAAGAAAAGGTAATACTCCGGAACTGAGAATAAGGAATACATTATCTAAGATAATATGATCTTTTTGTTGGCTCTACTTTTTTTTATATTATTATTGTATCGTTATTACATCAAGTGAAAGTCCAATGATTTGGAACCAGGAAAAGTGACAATCATGAGATGAAACAAAAGAGATGATCATGAAAAAGGCTTTTCTTTCAAATGACTGAGTAAAAAAGTAAACAAAAGATTATTGAAACTTTTTTTTTGTTTCCAAATAGAAATAAAGTGAAATACTTAAAAGAAAAATAGAGAATATAAAAAAAGGAGATGAAAAGATGATGAGTTCTGTCTTTATTTCTCATGATGAGAATGATAAAGATGAGGAGTATAAAGATGATGAGGATGACAAGGATATAAAGAAAAGAGGAATCAAGGTAATCCTCATAAGACTGCGGGTTGTTTAATCTTGAGCATCCTAAGAATGGTGGTTGACCCTTTAGGCATTTAATTCTGATGAAATTGAAATTGAAATGATAATCAGGATGAGAATGAAATCAAGGGGTTGACAAATTTAATCTTTAAACAATAACTAACTATCTCAAAGTCATGAGCAGATGAGAGATCAACTTTTTTACCTCTTTGTTCAATACTAAATTACTTAGATTCTTATATTGAAACTTATTAAGATATCAACAAAAATGTCAGATCAAAATTCTGGCTTAATTGGACAGAACTTTGAGCTTACTGAGTATTCTCAATGGGAGTTATTATTGAAAAGATACAATGATAATTTTATTGTACGAATTTTAAAAATTGAGTCTCAATATTTTAACAAAACTCCATGCAGATTCATAAACATGATATGGATGATCAAAATGAAAATATGATTTTCTTTTGCTTATAATGTTTAGGAATGGAACTGAAATTCAAATATCATAATAAGCCAATTATATTAATACTTATGAGGATTGAACATTTTAATAGAAAAATTTTCTTATTACTAATAATAAACTCTTCATGTTAAACAGTCAATGAGTATTGGTACTTGACAGAATCTTCAGTTCATATCTCATGTTATATTCACAGTTATTATTACTTTTGTTTCACAGAATTTACCAAGATTTTTATTGGAAACCACTTGGATATCATTGATTAGAAATTGATATAGATGTTCATTGAATGAATTAACATGATAATTGACATGATTGCTATCAGAGGAATTGTTTAAAATGCTTTTATGTATATTCAGATTATATTATAACAATTGACGATTCGGATGAGAAAAATCAAATAAAGAAAATGTTAGTCGTGTAAATCAATCAATGTTTTTATCTGAATGCATTTCCAATTGTTAAAATATTATGTACATAATATGATAATGAAAAAATATTCATGATTTAATGGTTGTAAATCAGAATAATCGATTAGAATTGAATTTATATGAATTTATCTCAATTGAATCATGATCTTTTTTTATCACCAATACAATTGATTATTTGATTACTATTTGCATTATGAGCTAAACTAAAGTTTTGATTATCAGGTAATCATATTAAACAGTTGAAAGGGTTATCCTGTAAGTGTGAAAAAAGTATTGTGAAATTTTTTCCAATGGATTCTTAAAGTTTCCTATCTCAACTCAGTGAAAAAAGATTTCCGTTTTCATGACAAAGTTGAAACCTATCATCGTCTAATACCTTGATTCAGTTTCAATTCAAAGGTAAACCAATTTTAACTATTATTGATTCTTGACAAATTTTGATTTGATTTTGATTCAGTTGAATGGATAAAAATACCTGGATATTGATAAATCACTTTTTAACCCTCATGATATTTCAAGATTTACGACGATGAACGTGACTCGAAATTGTTGATTCGTTGGTTAATTTTTGGCTGTTAAATAAACTAAATTATCTTGGAGATTTAATTGAATTGCAATGAATTGACGAAACAAGCAATCGTCTGGTAACTAATTAAAGCTCAACTATTAATATCGGTTCAATGATTGATCACAATTTTATGGGAAAATAAATACATGGTAACAATTTATTGTTACATTGATGCAATTATTTTTATCATGAATCTCATCAGCTATTCAAGAATCAGTGAACAAAGAAAATAACTTTCATGTACGACAAAAACAGTTACAATACCAATTCATGAATTCAGTTGAACACAATCCTGGTTAAACTCTAGTAAATTGAGTGATATTGGAATTATTAATATCAGTTCAGAGTTATCATGATAATCCATGATGCTATTATCTATTCCTTAAGATAGCATATTTCAACAATTTCAACATTACAATAATGACATAAATTTACATATTATACAGACTTTATAAGACAGAAGCTATAGATTTGTGAGGATTTTTTCGTTTGAAGCTATCTCAGTACATGGATATCGACATGACTGTAATTGTTATGACATTTTTGTTTGACAAACTGACCATAATACCAAGTTTACTCAGTTTCAGGTGAATCAGGTTCTTTTGTTGACATGAATGAATGTCATCATTATTTTTAAATTCATTTTATTCTTGTAACAATATTTGAAAGAGCTCAGAAAAATATGAACTTTTTATAAGATTTATGACAATCCATCACTTAACCATTTTGATAGTTTTTTATATAATGAGAAAGTTACGGGCTGGGGAGGAACTAGAACTTTTATCAGTCAAAAAATCTCTATAAAAACCGTTGGCTTTCATTTCATTTCAATTGTTGATTGCGACTCGATGGCACGCCAAAGATAAAATCGGGCTGGGATCGACTGATGGGTCTTCGAGTTCAATACGGTGATAGATTGTCAGTTAGATCAACACAATTGAGCTTCGACTTATTATCATTATTATTCATTTTATTATTTGTTCCCTTGTTGTTGTTCTTCTGCCTTTCATTTGAGTCAATTTTGAAGCTTTGTGCACAAAACTGTGACAAACGTTACAATTCTCTTTTTTTGATTTCACCAACTTAATTACAATCAAAATTAAATCAACTGTCGATCAATTGATCAACCGAAACTTGATAAATGATTGATTTAAAATAAACTCTAAGAAATAAAGAGTAAAATCAAGTTAAACATTACATCATCAACTGGATTGATTTATTAACAAAGAAATGGGGTTAAATATTAAGAAAGCCGTTTAAAATGAAAAGGTAAAAATTATTATTGTAACTGGATAAGGATCATCATCTGCTGGTGCTTCATCAGATTCATCATCTGGCTCAACTAATAACTCTGGTTCATCATCCATCTTATTGGTCAATTTGAAGTGACCGTTTGGTTGATTTTGTCTGGGCTTCATTAACAAATTAAAGCGACTAGCATTAAAGCGCCAAAGGTAATGACTAGAGCTTAAAAGCATATGGAGGATCAACAAGGGAAAAGGTAAGTTTAGAGTTTGAAGATCTATAGCGCCAGTCTAATAGATCAAAGGTTTAAGGGTAAGTGTTATGCTTAATTTATTCTTATTTATCCTAATTTATTACGTCTTCTTGATGACCTTTAACCAATTATTATTTTCAATTATTTAATTTTTAGCAGGATCATGAAGAGAGAAAAATTAATTAGAAGAGAAAGAGAAAATAAAAGAGGAAGAGAAATCTTATCCTTTGGTTTCTCTTTCTAAAAGTTGACTTTACATTATACTGTGAGGGTAAAATTTTGGCCTCCAAGAACAAGATGGGTTGGAGGTGGCAGATGATGAGAGAAGAGGAGGAAAAGGATTAAGTTCCCATTAACCCCAAACTTTGCTTAATCCTTTCCTTCCTCCTCTTCCCAACTTAGGAAAAGAAACCCGAAACCTTTTTCTCTTCATTTTCTTTTTCTATTCTTTTTCTTTTCATTTTTGTTCGGAAACAAATTAATTGTGGTTGATTGGGTTTGTTGAAAAAGGCTCTACCAAGGCTAAGGGTAAAAGGTGAACCCTTTCCTTGGGTAGAGCAGGAAAAACTTAAACGAAAATAAAATTAACAAAGGGTTGAAAGAGAGAGACTCTTTCTTTCTCTCTCTCTCTCTTGACCCATCAAGCTCTTTCTTTTTCTTTTTCTTTTCTCTTTCGACATAACCCGAGAAGGGGTATATAAGGAAGAGAGAAAGGGACAAGGGAGAGAGTCCACAGTTTTGAATTGACCTCCGTCATCTCAACATCATCGTCATCATATATTTTGTTTTCCTCTCTCTCTCTCATCGACCAAATCATCAAGCTAACCTAAGTGTGTTTGTTTGTTTGTTTGATATTTCATCATCATCATCAGCACCATACAATCTAGTTTAGATTGTTTCGTCTCCATCTTTGTGTTTCCGTTTTTCCTCATCACCTTTTCCTTTACCTTATCTCCATCCTCGTGTTTACCTTCATCACCTTCTCCTTTACCTTATCTCCATCCTCGTGTTTACCTTTGTCTCCATCCTTGTGTTTCCTTTACCTCTTCATCTCCTTTACCTTATCTTCATCCTTGTGATTTCTTTCATCTCCATCCTCGTCTATCTCCATCCTTTATCTTCATCACTACCATCGGCTGCTCAAAGTATTGACCTCCTCCCAGTCAGCATCAATTTGTCTCGAGGGTAAGTTTTAGGTACATGTACCGATCTCGTTTGTTTTTCCCTTCCATCTCACTTTCCATGTACCAAACGTTTATCTTTATGAAGCTTTCCTTTTATTCACAAATATACTTAACCATTAAACATAATCTCACGTATTCATAATTATAACATTTAGCGTAAGACTAAATCACCATAGGGTTTAACTCGATTCAGTCCAAACTCGACTCGTATACTTAAGTTCATATCTCGTTGGTAACTCAGGTCACAAGGGGATGTAGGTAATTGTATGACTATAAATCAACAATTGGAAAGCTTAGAGTTGGTCTTAAATCAGATAGAAGAACTTATTAAAGAACTCATAGAAATATTAATCATACATCATCTTTCTATAACTGGTCCAGAGGATTGGTTCCTCGAACTTTTATTATCAGAAGAGATACCACCTTTAGAAATAAATGATGAGATTTAGCAATGAACAAATAGAGCTGATGAAGAACCTTTTAGCTACCAATATCTCATTTAACAATCTTATCACCTTGTACATCACAACTTCTGAACGATTGGAAAACGCGGAGGATCAACTTGTTCATATCGATACTCCTTCTACAAGTCGAGATATTCTATTGGATTTCTTTACACGACAAGAAGACTCGGAATAATCTAAGACTAAATTCAATACCTCACAATACATTGTAAGATGCAAAAAGAGTAAAAGAGAGATGGGGTTGTTTACTTTTTTGAGCACTTTTATTCATAAAAAAAAAAAATGTCGGAGAGAAACTAATAAGGTCTGTCATGCCTTCACAATCTTATCTCTATTCATACTAAAGAGTATTGGTGATGTCCTAAGTGTCTCCCTCTAGTTTGAATGTTAAATGATATGCAGTGTGGATGAAATTTTTGAAAAGGGATCGAGAGTTATTTTAAAACACATGCCATCGTTTTATAGAAATATAAGTGATTAATTGTTAATTCTACAGGGCGTAACAACCAAATATCCCTACTTTTAACTCCTTCTTACTTGTAGGCCATTTTTCAGGTTCGATTTTTTCTTTACGGCTCTACAGACAAAATGTGAAAGCTTAGCTACGTTTTTGGTCGAAACTTTTCTGTGGAGCACATGATGAGCAGTGGCCTCCAAAAGTCGGAAAAGAGGTACATTTCGATATGAAATTTTTTTCGGTTATTAAAAAGTGCACTTTTGGTAAACAAATCGAGCTAATTAGCTTTCGACTTTTCGTTCAGACATAATCTAATGTGGGTGCGAATTCTGATGTCTTCCATGGGAAATTTGGACTTTTTGATTGTCTTGAAATTAAGTCCTACTAAATAGCCGATGTCAAAAATGGAATTAGAGATTTTGATAAAAATTAATACAAAAGGAAAGTCGATTGTACACATTAACAACCAATATAATAAACAAACAAGTAAATCAGAATCGTCTTAAAAGGCCTTTCAGTATATTGTTACAGTTAAGGCCCGTATTCACCAACCGTATTAAATTTGAGTCTAGGTTTAAATCAGCTTTTATGTTTCACCAACTATGATCAAGTCTTGACCTCGAATCAGATTTAAGTTTAGGTCAATTTAATTAGAGGATTAAAAAATCTTGTTTCACCAAAATCATCTTCAATTGATATCGGAAGTCTTGATCAAAATTACATCTTGATAAGGATCACGATTAACTTTTGATTATGATTTTTTCTCATTTTTCCATTTGTACTTATTTATTCATTTTTTAATTTTTTTTACATAAATTGATTAATATCGTTATGTCCAATCATTTTTTATAATTTTCGCTAGCGTAAAAAAATTTTTTTCTTAAAAAAATATTAAACAAAGATACTAAGAAAACTTGATCAGTGTAATCATATAACTTGTTAATTGTTTGGGAATCAATCTTAATTTCAAATCTCTCCATAAATAATTTATTAATTTACCTTTTCAAATTTACCGCATTTGTCTTAAGAAAATATGTTTTCATTGTTTTGACCGTTGTTATAATTGATGATGGGCAGGTTAAAAAAATTAATTAAAAATTAGGTGTAAAATGAAAAATAGGGCAAAAGACAAAACACGCCTATTTAGGACAATTTCCTAATAAAATTAATATTTAATTGATTTGAATCAGAAAATCAAAAGATCGGGCATCAACTAATCGAGCTTGGTGGAACGAATTTTTAGTCTAAACTCGGAATCGGTCTGATCTCAGGATTAGTTGATCACTGCTTTTAATTACGGTTAATGAATATGTACCTAAATGATTCATTATTATCCTGACTTCGATTCTACGACCCCAGTTTAAGCTAGATTAGTTAATTTTGACTAAGATAGGTATTCACCAACCGAGATCAAATCTAGATCTCGGATCAAAGTTAAACTCGGATCAATTTGATTCTAGAATTAAAAAACATGTTTCACTGATCAATTGATCTCAGCTTAAATTGCTGTTTCACCAACCGAGATTAAACTTAATTGATTTTAGAATCAAAAGAAAGTCAAAATCAACCTGCAAACTAGAATTTTCATCAATTCTTATGTAGCCATAGCATTTATTTCCAATGGCCAAAGAGAGAAGTGTTACCGATGGATCATTAGGGATCTCTACGATTGTAGTGAAATGAAACTTGATCTGCTCGGATCCTGTATGGTTTCTGTTGAACGAGCAGAGAGATTGGTCAAGTTATAATATTAATATATTATATCTTTCGTTAGCGAATATCCTTACTAAAGTTTTAATGACATGTTGAGCAAGAAGAGGAAAGAGTGTGCGCAAGTGCCAGAAAATATCCGAATACCAATGCGTGTTGTTTCTCCATACACATTCCCAATGTAATCCTGAAGATAAAACAAAAACACAAACATTGCTTACAATATCACAAAACTTAACAAAAAAGCTTAAATACGCTAGCAAAATGCTTACAAGCATTTTTGGGCTTGTTCTGTATGTGAACGCGACCACATTTCCAGCATCATTATCATTTCTGAAATTATAATGGGTTCCAGATTTACAATGCACGCGACAACATTTCGATTGATTTTGATCTTGGCAAATATTTTTTTTAGGTGAATAAAAACTCTTTATTTATCAATTTGTGTTGTCTATCCAATTAATAGGACCGACGCTGGTTACATTGTTGACGCTGACGTCAGGCAACTGACGTTGACACTGACACCAGCGTCCTTGGCAAATATTGGGATCCCTTTGACTCAGTTTTTTTGAAAGCTCAAACCCAAAATGGCAAAAGTAAAATGAATTAGTAAATATTAACATTGGGCTAGCGAATAAAACTTACTTTTGCCATTGATTTCCCAAATCGATATCCAATAATCCGGTTCGTTTATGCTAAGCTTCATTTCATCTAGTCACATCTAGGAATTTGCAACCTATACCATAGCAAAATCTATTGTTGATGAAATTTATGCAGAAAATTACGGTAGCAAAATAAAAAAAAATGAAAAAAAGGTTAAAATGGTGAAAAAGGACAAAAAAGATTAATCTTACTCTTTTATATATTTCTGAGTAGCCATATTGACACAAACAGATCATATATGGTTGATGCTTACAGAGAGAGAAAGAGAAAAACAAAAAAAACGCTAAAAACTAAAAAACACCCGATTTTCAATGAAATTGTTAATATTAACAACAATAATAAACGGTAAAGTAAAAATGTAAACAAACACCAACCGAGGGACAATGTCGCAATTTACGAGAGCGAATTGCCCCTAATTTGAGTTAAACTTTAAAAAAATTAAAGTCGGGCCCAGTGATTCCGGAATCAACTAATCAGGCTTGGTGAAACAACACGATGAACTAAATGCTTCAAACTCGGAATCAGCTTGATGTCAGGATCAATTGCTCTTAGCTTTTAATCTCGATTCAATACGAGCCTAACCAATCAAATTGTTATTACAGTGATTTCAGTTTGACAAGACCGGTCGAAGACAATAAGAAGACGGTCAACCAAAATGATAAGAGTAAGCCGATGTGAGAATATGTTAATTTTTATTGTTTACACAATGAGGAGACAATTCAACAAAATAGGTAAACTACTACATCATCATAGATGCATATTGTGAAAATGATGGCTTACCAAATTCATCAACAGTGAATTATGTTCAACTAATTCTTCGACCGATGTCTTCAGTCTCTGAACTGTGTCAAAATTCGGAAGAAAATTCAAATTTAAGTGGAAAAACATTGATGAAAATCGCTATACTAAATATTTCTCAACCGCTCATCACGTGTATCGTCTCCTCGGTTTGTTTTACATACTAGTTTACTTATTCATAAATTCACAAATCAGCAAAACTTTACCAACAGAAGTCTTCATTGAACAATTACAATACCAGAATGACCCGAAAAAATGTTGCGATAACAGACGAAACAACTTCACAATACTTCTACATGAGAGAGCAAAACATGTCATCGCTTCACTTTAAAAAATCAACAAAAAATCTTCAGCACTGGTTCAGCTTACGCCCTTTCCAGAAACACCATTTAACTTACTCCTTGAAACTTACGCAGCTGTACACTAGTTGAAATTTGAAACTACATCCATCCATAAACAAATATTATGGCACGAGTTTGTTTTTCGTGAATTTTTGTCCTGAAGTCCTTTACTTCCACGCCTTGGAATTTAAAAATCAACAAAAATGGACTTACATAGTTTAGACCATACTAAAAACCATGCTCTATCAATGGATATGAAGTTTTTTGCCTACCATTCTTTTGTTTATTTTTGTTTATTTTATATTTAATCAAAAATGGTTCGAATAATGATTACGATGTGGAGATTGGTTTGAGCTCTACGAATTATACGATAAAATTCAAAGGAATAAGAATTAGGTAACTCTTGTTTACTTATATCTTATATAGTGATAAAGATGATTAAGACATTGATAATTATGTTCGTCATTGACCAAATTAACAAATTAATTAAGAAATTGTCAGAAAATGGACAAAATGATCAATGATCAATCGAGAATTGGTCAGCTGTCAATCAATTATCATTAATTAAAGTTTAAAAAGTTTTAATCATCTTCAAAAAGTTTCACTATGCCTAAGTGATTAAACGATCGGGTAAAAAACAACGGTTATTGAAAAAATCTTATGATATAACAAAAAAGAGAAACAGAACTTTTCGAAAAATTTAAGTGTAAAGAACCAAGTCTTGTGTTAACTCCTCTGGAATATGTTCCATCAGCAAAACGAATTAATGTGACCGAAGGATATATTAAAAATCCATTTTTCATCGATGAACAATCATCAAAGGAAATTCAACAAATCATTGAGGAATTAAATGTACTCCAATCTGAAGAAATTCGTGAATACAATGATAATTTTGTTCGATTACTTGATGAATGTTCGGTTTCCATTGATGAAATTTTTCCAATTGATGAATTCGTCGATTTTGTTTTAAAAATGATGTGAAACCAGTTCATGATTTCGATGAAATCATGACTGATGATTTAATCAAATTTTAATTAAATTATATTGAATTTAATCATTTAAATATATGTATTTTTATTTTCGGTCCTTGGTGAGAGAGAAAGAGAAAAAGAAAGAGTAAATTGGTGTGCCAGAGGGGGCATATTATTACTACTCAATCGTTATTGGCCATCACACTTAACCAATTATCACATGTTCACCTTCAACCTCAGTCAAAACATAGATGTCATCTTGATTATCTCTATAATATTATATTATCTCTATTATTGGAATAAGAATTAGGTAAATCTTGTTTACTGTTCGACGGATGAAAATGAAAAAAACCAAACCAACATCAAGAGCGTGTTGGTGATTCAAAACAAGAATTGAATGAACACTACCTCGTGTCTGTCTACCAATCTATTTGCCATTTCTTTCGAAAAGAAAATTGAACGCAAAAAAGAGTAACCCAAAAGTTACCATTAGAAAAGAAAGAGCCAAACAGGATGATAAATTCTTTCTTTTCCTCATCTCTTTCTAATTCTCTTTCTTTTCATCATCTTCTTTTTCCTCTCTTAGGTTATGCTGTTTGTTATTTGTTATTCTCTGTGTTGAAATTTTGTTCACTTTTTGCAAGCAAGTTCAACGTTCATCCATTTACCTTTAATCTTCTTCTTCTTCTTTCTAATTATCTGATTTACTTTACAATTAATGCAATTGTTATTGACCATCACACTTAACCAATCATCACCTGTTCACTTTCAACCTCAATCAGAACTTAGATGTCATCTTGATTATCTCCTTTTACCGGTCATCATCACTTACATCAGAAGCACTTTGTCCATCTTGATCGGCAATTTGTTTTGTTTTTTCCTAATTCTGTTGATAGACTTTTACAATCACAATGCCAGTTAATTTCGATAAATATCAACGAGATCTCGTTTCATCATGGAAGGAGGTTGTCAATGAAAAAAGTGATACTAGTTAGTAAGTGATTAGTAAGAGCTAATTTACAACTTCAAAACTACAGGCTTTTTTCAGTCGATTGGCTTTTCAAGCTATTAGGTAAACAACTAAGTAATGGCCAAAATTTTTTCGACCTTACATTTGGCTTGATTGTTAGAAAACTTTAGATTTTTGGTTAATAAATTTAAATAAAATTTGAACTTGATCGTTTTAATTGTTCGAAAAACGAAAAAAGAAAAACAAAAATTCTATCACTTTAGATATAATTTAATTGTAATTAAACTAATCATCATAAAATGATCATTTATGTATCATGTTAAAGCTTATTATCTAACCTCTCTAATTATACTAAATTTATTAATCAAAAATCTAAAGTTTTCTAACAATCAAGCCACATGTAAGCTCGAAAAAATTTTGGCCATTACTTAGTTGTTTACCTAATAACATCTTGTAAGATTTACAACATAGTAAGTAACTTAACAGTTCTTTCAAATTTCATGACTTAACTGGATATTGTTCATTATCATGAAATCGTTTTATGTAAACTTCAAGTCATGAAGCTCGAATTTATTAATTATAATTCAGATAAAGAGCTCTTTATCTAAATTAATTCAATTTTCACTGTTAACTTTGATTAGATTACCTCTTTATGCGAAATTGATATAATTTTGGTTCTCGTCTCATTTTTCGTGGCTGTATATCTTTTCCTACGCTAATCCTATGTCTTTAACAAGAAACATGTATTAATAAGTAAGAAGACATTGAAATTCAGTTGGTTAAGTTGATGATTTGCGAATAAAAATAATTAATGATCTTATCAATTTTGTCCTTTCATTTTCATTTATAATCTTTAGCACAAATCATTAGTGATCATAAGTTCAAACTAAATGAAAATAAAATCAGATATATTGATTGATTGACCAAAATGAATTATATACCTGATAATTTATCATTCATGTAATAATAAATATCATGTTGTAATAATTCGGCTAAATAATAAATGATTAATTGACAATGAAATTTTATTAATTAAAAATTATCATTGAAATGTAATCAAGTGAAGATGACGCTATTTGATTGAGTTTAGTTCAAATGCCTATTTTATGTTAGTATAGTCTCACTCAAATCGCTAATCTATTCGAACGGAATTGACTTGGCCTAGTTGAAGGTTATCATATCATTTCCAATAACTGAGGAAAAATAAAATATCATTATTCATTCAAATTGATGTTATGTTCACCATGAATCATTGACTTTTCCCCCTGACTCTCACATGGAATATATCTTAATTCATTCTGACATAAAGTGAGCAGCAAAGTTACAACTTATACATGTATTATGATGATAAAAGACAGAGAAACTTGAAGCAATTGACCTTAGTTGTTTTCAGTTTCATGGTGGAAAATATAATGTGAATAAACTCACTGAATATAAGTGATAAGGATCATGATAACTCAAAGTTTTCAACGGCAACCAGATGATTTAGTTGTTGAAACAATAATGTTTAAATTTCATCTTCCAATTGAAATAATCAATCAAAATTGATGCTCATGGTGTTTAGGTGAATAGCAAATTTGTTAATGAAAGTAGAGAGAGAGAGTATGGTAAAAGTTCAGATACATTGAATATTATCTTCAGAACTGTCTTAAGCCTACAACTTGAAGGCAATAAATAAGTTCATGAGATTGAGATGCTGATTGAGAATGAGAAGTTAACAGTTGATTGCAATTGACAAATTGATGGACTATCCCAATGTCAATCTGGACAACGAAAAAAACTCCCATGTAATATAAAGTTACCGAGTAAAAGTTACGATGATCATTAAATTCAGAGTTTCATGCTAAAAATGAAAGTTGAATCGATCATATATCATGATGGTAATTGATTTAATTTCATTGGTAGACTCAGAGTTGGGTTAACAACTGAGAATCGAAATGAATTTCTGAAGGAATGAAATGAACAAGTAACTTTGTTACCTTATCAATGCGTCTCAGGTAATTGAAAGATAATTTATTTTCTTGATTTAACATTGATCTTTTAACCGATAAAAACATTGTCCTGTTTATCATGATTAACCATCGTTAATTGAAATGAACTAGATGATAGTTGATTAAATAGATTGGATGGAAATGAAAGTTAATCGATTTTGTAGATTAGCTTAAGGCTTAAATGGAAGCAAAGAAAAACAATTTTCATCTTTTTTCCTTAATCATCATGTTGATTGTTTCTCTGTCCAGTTAATACCTTTTACCATGCTAAAACTCACTTTGACCAAAATAAACTTATTAATTGTCAATGATGAAGCAAAATGGACATTAAATCCTTTCCATTTGGGTCAATTTATGTCAATATGGGGAAAAAAAGAAGGTAATTATTATTTAATCTATTAGTTTAATCTGTTGTTGTTGTGGTAACTCAATTTACCTTAAATTGCAATCAAATGTTTGATTGTATTTACAGAAAACCACGTTAATCAATATTGATCATGATGTTTATTGAAATTTTCAATCAACAATATTAATCATTTACAGAATGATGATGTAAACAAGGTTGTCAATATGCTAATAATAAATTAATTAATTGTTGTATTCAATTATTAATTGTCATGCTTGTTAATCAGCTAATTTTCAATGAAAATTTATCATATTCACCTTCAATTGTTGCTAATCTATTAATACTTTCCTTATATTATAAATCAATATGAGAACAAGATATCAAGTTGAAAGTTTCCATCTCCAATTTTGTAATATCAATTAGATGAATGATTAATTGAAAATCTAATTAATTGCTGCTAATCTGTGAATTGATTAGAAACTAATTTGCTTTTAGAAATTTTCTCTTCTTCTTATTACCACAAACTAAACTTGTCAACTGATCTTTGAATATCATTCGTTAACCTTGATTGGAATACAATCAATTTCTATTATTAAACTAAATCACTATGAGACACACTATCAATTTACATGTTTACGATTAGATTAATATAATTATCGTCGTTCATTGAGTTTATTGTAATCAAAATTTCACTTTGTTTATTCATATTCTTTAATTTGATTAGCCAAGTACTTTGGCAAATTGGTTATTGATTAAGAGATGAGGATTAAGCTTATGGGTTAAATGTTAGGTAATCATTGTATGGGATTAATTTTATATCTGATTATCACTGATAAGAGTTAATTTAGTTTGTGAATATCTTGATTGATTTGATTTCTCTGCTTTAATTTTAGTTGATTTTCATGATGTGTGATCATTAAAAATGGATAAAAAAATCTTTGATATTGATTGAATATTTCATGTAGTTGATTAATGATTCAATCTAATTGTTACATCTTAATATATAACTGTTATAACCTTGAATGTCAATTTGATTATAATTTTATTAAACTTGATCAATAGTGATAAATATTATGTTTGTTTGATTCAATTTGATTATTGAGCAACATTGATTATGATATTTAAGCCAATCAATCAATCAGTGAATTTGATGATTAACTAAATAATAATTAATCAACTTTCGGTTTTCAGTATGACGGGGAAAAAATATCAACTGCCCAATAGTGAGAGAAAGTGATTCTAATGATCTTGATATAAGAAATTGATTATCTTATTAATGATGGAAAACTTTTAATATAATAATAAACATGACAATTGAGACGGTTGATAAAATCGCAAGTTATGAATACGATCAACTTGTTTGATGAAAAAAGTATTCAAATGAAATAAAACTGATCCAAGTTCACATTTAATTCACTTATTACGATCAAAGTAACGATATATTGATTGAATAAAACGATTCCAAGTGCTAGCGATTGAAAACTTAAACTCGATAAAAAAAATAAATCGATAATCGTTTTAATCATTTGACAAGATTATCCATTTTCTTTTTACTTAAATAACAATTTAAAGCTTTAATGCTTTTGCCATTTGAAAAGTTGCTCTTGTTGGGATATTTATCATCAATATCGACTGATGATCAGCAACAGAAAACTTAACAAACTTTTAAAAGAAAAAGTTTCAACCTTGAATTGGCTGTAAATGAAAAGATTGTGATAAAATCTGATGAAATTTTTAATTTCATGAATGATTTGATTTGTTTTTTGTTTCTGTCGATTCATCATCATTGTAATATGTGCATCACCCTGATAAGTTTCAGGTTTCTTGTTGTTATTTTCATGATACTAATAAACATGATAACATTAGTCTTTCTCTTTCAATATCTTTCGCCACTTATTATTTTTTGCTCACCTAACCCTGGATCAGATTCATGGACGATGAGTAACAGTAGAAACAATAACAACACTTATCGTAAACAATGAATTGCTGATTGAACCATGTCAACGATACTAATCAACATGAAGAGAGCAAGAGAGAGAGAGAGAGAGGAAATAAATTAACTAGATGAGTATTAACTTACCAATGGTTTTCATGATTTGTAGACACACAACATGATAACATGAACGTGATTCTGATGGTCAATAATATTATCGAGTGTTGGTCAATTAACTGATGAGTGATCATGTTTTTGGCACAGTTTGTTTGCTTGTAACCATTAAGATTAGTGGTCATTTCTGTTGACTATGGTTTACCGTTACATTTTGTATTAAGTAGTCGTTGATTGTTAAGTAATTTTGGACTCAATTTTTCACTTTACGGACTTTTGTTAAATTGCACTGATTTTGCCTGTTGATGTATCACAGATAATTTCAATATTATCTTTTATCGGTATTATGTCCATGTAACCCTTTACCCCTGATGTGACCTCTACCGGTTTACATGTGAGCAATGCTGCACATTTAGATGAACTTTGTAGACCAGCGGACATCATTTTAACACCATAAGCACCAGTCACAGGTAAATCAGGTGAATCCATCCTATGGTGATTCGTTGAAAGGTATCGTCCAGTTGAATGGCCATTTGATGGTCTTTTAGACCAAGAATCTGTTTTCTCACCAAATGAACGACACCAATCATTATCACGAACTGATAGTAAAATTTTCCTAAATGCTTCTCGAAATTCAGTGTTAAATATACTATAAATTACTGGATTAAGAGCTGAATTAAGCCAACCCAGCCAAGTTGAGGTTTTGAAAATTAACTCAGGTATACATGTTTTACAAAAGGCGGCGATTATGTTAATACAAAAAAATGGAACCCAACAGATTAGAAACACTCCCATGATAACACCGAGAGTTATTGCTGCCTTGTGATCCATAACTGAATGATGAGAATGATGAGATGATGATCGTGCTGATGATGAACCTGAACAACCATCATCAGGATCAAAGTGAAGAGGTTTGGCCATTGAGCGAATGTGTTGAACATGTTTACGAGCGTAAAGATACAATCGAGTGTACAAGGCGATCATGATTAGGCAAGGAAGATAAAAACTAATCGTTGAGCTGACCAGAGCGTAGAGAGGTGTAAGGTCAAGAGCACATTGATATTCATCTGGTACCAATGGTTGGGACAGATTAATTGTTAATGGTGTTGTTGTTATAACTAAAGATGATGACGATGGTGGGGTAGTTAAGGTTAGTATTTGGTCAGTGCTAAGGTCATCAATAATGTTGGACGGTTTATGCCAGCCCAAACTTACAGGTACAAATGAAATCAATCCCGATAAAAGCCAAATCAATGCTACCGAAGCGAGGACAACCCTTTTGGTCATCCATTGATTATATCGAAGTGGATCTTTAATGTGAAGAAATCGATCCAATGAAATTGCACAAAGATTTAAAATTGATGAAGTGCAACACATTATATCAAATGATATCCAAGCTTCACAAGCTCTTTGACCAAATACCCAATATCCCATTAGATTTGCGGTCAACTCAAGGGTCATCACAAGTGATCCAACGAAAAGATCGGCTAACGCAAGAGAGACAAGAAATAGATTTGATAACTTACGAAGTCGCCGATCAGTATAAATCGCAATGCAAACCAAAAGATTTCCCAAAATTGAAGCTAAAATGATCACAACTAAAGCTGAATTAACGGCGTATCTTGTTAACATCGTTGTAACTCCATTAGTTGTACAAAACTGACCAAGAGAGTTATCATCATTAAAGGTCAATCTTTCATTGTTATCGGGATCATTCAAAGTACAATTGATGAAACTTTTATTCATAACTTGATAATAAATATAAATAATTGATGATTGACAAAAATCACATGTACAATTCAGTTGAAATCAAAGTGAATCTATTTCGTGAAGTTAACATTTTTACACCAATCGAATCACAATCACATTATGCTAACGAAAATCAGAATTAATTACCAACCGTTTGAGAAAGATTAATATAATTAAATGAGAATAATCAAAAAGATGAACAATATAAAGCGAATGGAATCATTTTGAAATGTTCTTTGAAACTTGTTACCACTAATAACTTGACAGTTCGTGGAGCAGATGAACAGTCGAATTACATTTTTGTAAACTGTTGCTCTCTCAGTTTCTCTCTCAGTCTCTCTCTCTCTCTCTCTCTCTCTCTCTCTCTCTCTCTCTCTTACTCATCTTCTTTACTCTTCCATTGATTTTTTTTCTTCTCATTTCGATTCAATCATCACTTTGGACAAAAAGTTTTCGAGAGTAGTAACGCCATCTAATGAGAGCGAATTTCTTTAGTTAGACTAACAATTTAAAGCTCAATCATCGCTAATTGTAGGATCTCAATGATAAGAATGAATTTGCAATTAGATGAATTCGGTAATTGGAAAAATCGTAACATTTTAATTTCAGAAAACGAAAAAAGTTCGCAACACTTGAAGATCACTTTTACCGTTAGCGTTTTTACCGATCATTTTTTTTAATAAATCTAATAGAATGGGAAGAGAATTCAATAGGTACCAATTGTGTTCGATATTCCTACATCATGAAATTATCTTTAGTTCATAACGAATAAATGACTGTAGTTTTATCCAAAAGATGGAGCCTAATTCTTTGTGAAACTTTAGACAAATGAGAAAAATTCTGAATCTCAATAAGCTGCTGATCATTAATTCAAATCACAAATTCACCAAATGTTGACCAACTAATTCGTCAATTAGAAAAGTTTGAATTCTGTGGATCATTTTCTCCAATATGTAACCATGATTGGGAAAGAAATCAATCAGTGAATCAGGAATTCCAATAAAAATAAGAGAAAAAATCAAACAAAAGCAACAGAACAATTTGACAACTTGTGAGAATAGAATCGATAATAAATTGTGTAACATCTTATTGTCTTTTCGATTACTGATAATGATGATGAAGAAAAAGAGAAGAAATAAAAAAGATAAAATTCGATATAATTCTGTTTAGATGATAAGAGAAGAAGAGAGAAAAAAAGAGAAAATATAATCCATCCCAGGTCAGCATTACTCTCATTCCTGTTCCTTTTCCCTTTTCCTCCATGACTTTTGATAGGAATTCAAAACGTCTCCTGAGAATGAAGAAAAGCAAAGCAAGCGAAAACAAACAAATAGCATTGGAATGATGAGGATGCTTGAGATGAAAAAGGAAGATGATATAAAAAAAGAAGATAAGGAAGACGAGAATTAGGTAAAGATGATAACGAGTCGCACGCCCAGTGAATTGAGTAAAATATATTATCTCAAAGGAATCTTGGAATTGTTGTTCAATCCATAATAATATCGATAATCGAACAGAATCTTCTGGATCAGTTCAAATGAATAGAAGAAGTAAAATAAAAATCGTATTTGCAATTTTCGGCAAATGCTTTTATCTCATTTCTCAAGATGATATGATTATTTTCTGTCAACCCTTTTACTCCATTGGATTAGAGGGAAATATATGTGTATATAAGTGAGAGAGAATAATCTACAAGATAATAAATAATGTGAGAAGAAAAAAAAATAACAACAGCGAAAAACTTTGAATTTAAAATCGATGAGAGTAAATTTGTTACCATGAGATGAACGTGAAAACTTTGATTGTTTTTCATTCCTTCATAACTTTCATGTTAAAGTCTTTGATAGTTTCTGGTGGAGCTTCATTGCTTTCGGATTAATAGTGAGTCTCAGATTCATTTCCAATAAAATCTATCAACTGAAAGATAAAAATAAGACAGTAGGATGAGAGAGAGAGAGAAAGAGAGAGAGAGAGAGGAGTGAGGAGTAAAATAATGATGAGGATCATCATGATGGTACCAGAAGAGGCTGATGATACAGAGAATGTAAAAGATAGAGAGTGAGATGAATAATGAAATGTAATGATGGTAAAGAGCAAGAAAAAAAGAGGATTAAGTATGAAGAAAAATGAATTACTTTTGAGGAGAAAACATTTTCTTTGAAATAAAAAGTTAAAATTCAAAACTCGCGCCTGAAAGTTAGTTTATCATCTTAATATTAAGATGATATCAAAATTTGTTAATAATTGTTATAATTGTGATGGATCTGATCTGAGAAACACAAGGAAATGATTGATATTAGATAATATTGATTTTAACATTTACTTTTGTTTTCGATAGTGTTATAAGCCCTTAGGGGGAATCGACTGTAAAAATAATTTTACTTATCCTTTCGTGGGTAAACATGGTAAATATATAAGGTTTATCTTTGTGAAATTAAATGTTTAGCAAATTTGAAGAGACTTGGTTGTTCAGAAAAGTTCATCTTGTTCGTGGATCATGAAAACAGTTTTAAACTCTGCTAAAACTGAATTGAATTTCATGGATCAATTGAACAATTTCTGTGAGTTCCATTGACGAATCACAATTTCAACCCTTATTTTTTGTTTCTTTTGAGGATTTGATTCTCTCTCTCCTCTTTATTTACTAACAACTTCAATAAACATACACATGAACTTGTCGATTATATTTAATTAGCTTGAGGCGTTACTAGAATTGTATTACCTGATAAGATGCTCATGAAAAAGGAAAAACTAGTGATAAGAATGAAGAAATATAATATAAATAGTAAATCTATCGATGTAACCAATTGTTTAAATGAATTATGCTCACTTTTTATATTAATATTAATAGTTACATTTACTCTGGAAGATTCAGAATTCCAGATGAAAATAGTTAGTGGATGAATGGTCATTAGATGACAATGAGTATGCTGATTGTTATTATCATGATGATGATGATGATGATGATGATCTTAAGGTAAAGATAAAATGAAGAAGAGACTGAAAAGATAATCGTTATAATGATTATTATTATAATATAATAATAAAGTTAAGGTATGATAACAAATCTAGTTAAGAAAAATGTTGATGCCCTCAAGTTATATTCATTGAATTGAGCTTCTGTCTTGGGTTAATCAAACTCAAACATTGTACCTTGAATGATGAAACAATTGTCAACTAACATGATAGACACAAATAGTAATTGTTATAGTCATCATAATAATCATCATGATTATATCTCATCCAGAATTTACTTGATATTATCGATACAACGTTCAAATTTGTAAGTCTTTTATATTGATTTTGGTTCATCTTTTGTTCAGGAGAGAGAGAGAGAAAAAATAACAAAAAAGTTTCCATGAAATTATTGAATAGGAAGAGAGAGGGAGAAAGAAAAACTTCCTGCAAAATTGAACTTGAATTTTCAGTTCTCTGAAAAAAGAACAGATTTTACTTGAACTTTTTTTCTAAACTTGATGTAATTTGATTACATTTTATCCACTTGATTGTAACAAGTTTAAGGTTATCAGCCTTTTGATATTATCTTTAAATTGAGTGATTAAAATATAGCAAGAGCTTGTTAATTGCTATCATGATGATAATTAACACGATTAAATTCACCAGAGATCAAGGGATGAAAAATTTCTGACCAATAATTAACATTAATCATTCCAATAGAAAGAAAATTTTACTTTATATTAAATTCACAATTAACTGTGTATACACACACTTTATAACTTTAGCTTTACTATTATTAATATCATAATTCATGATAATGATCACCAAGTGATATAATTATTATCTAATATAATCTTAACAACATTATCTGTTAAACTGATAATAAAAGCCTGGTGAAGATATTAAATTGTAGATGAAGTAGCTTAACATGATATCATGAACAGGGTGAAAAAAAAGGATTCAATTTAATTCAAGGTAAAGTCTATTTGGTTAAGTGAGTTTATAGTTGGCAGTTTATATTGTTAACCAGGCTTGAAATGTAATCCAATTAATTGATTGTCGTTGGCTAAAGGATAAGTTAAGTAGTAACAATCAAGTGATTCTTTCCCCATCTTTTATTATAACGGTAAAAAAAACAACCAACCAAATGGGGAGTTAAATGAATGATTCCCAAACCATTAATCACTGAATTTTTTTTCTCTCTCGCTCCTTCATTCAATCAACTTTATCTCATTTTCCTAAGTCTGTTTTTTTCCTCACTGTTTTCATGATAATTCAAAAAGGAAACTTTCAAATGCTGGTGAATAGTAATAAGAAAACAAAACAAGTAGGAAAACAATAAGAGGCAAGAAAAAAACAACAGAGATGTTCAAGATTATTCAGTGAGAGAGAGAGAGAGAGAGAGAGATGAAAAATCTAGTTATTCTGATGAACAATCAATTGAGCTTTAATCTGATTCCAATGAATGTGTTGACTAAACACCGATGATGAAATGATATTGAACTTTTTTACTTTCTATCAGCTTGATAATCTTTCAATTGAGATTCCATTGGAAAATTTTACTACAAATTGAATTGAAGATACGAATCAGTTGAAATAACGGTTAACATGATAACGATAAAGATTATGATATTATATTGCTGATAATGATGAAGATAAAAAGTTCAAGTTAAAGACAAGAGTAGATTGAGTTTCAATGAAGATTCTGTTGAAATCCAATGAAGGTTAAATGACAGCAGTTTATTGGTGTTCATGTAACTTTCATCATGATCATGTTGTATAACTGTATCATCATGATAGCCTTAAGTTGACAAAAAAAAAGGTCAACACAAGTAAATTGTTATTATTATTATCATTGTAATTGTTGTTTCTTTTATTTCTTCCCATTGATTAACAATAATAATGCTCAAGTATAATATTAAAAGTCTATGGAGTTTTTTTTCTCACTCTCCTATGAAATAATAATAAAAATCAGGAGAAAATATAATTCCAACAGAAACTCTGGTTATCTGCCAATATGACTTAATCTAATTCATTTTCTGATAACTTATTGTTAATATAAATTTGGCACAATCGATGATTGATGTTCCAGGATAACATTTCATTCCTAATCTTTTTTCATAACGATTATCACCCTGTTCACCCTGTGATTCTGTCACTTGATTGAACTTTTTTTTCCCTTCATCTCTCATCAGATGAATATGATAATGGATTCAATTTTTTGGTTCGAAACTTTTTTTTGCTCTTCATTTTCTATTCATATTTATAATATCATGAAATAAGTGATTCTTTTTATATTAACAATCATTTTTGTTTCAAGTGGAGGAAAAAATTAACTTAAATGATAATATAGCAATTATTTTATTCTCACTTTTGGTTGACACTTTTGCAAATAGTAAAAGGAGAAAGAAAAACTTTTCAGAACTTTTTCTAACTTGTTCTTTTTCAACTCGATAAAGTATCAAGATTGAACTTTTTCCCCCTCTCGTTTAAAGATCTGTTATTATAATGAATTAAATCCACATAATCTGATAATAATAATGAACTTTATCTTCTTTTTTGATTCCCTTCTCATCTCTTAATGACTTTTATTTGGATTCACGAGAGTTCAAATTGATAATAGTTCCTCTTGTTCACAATCTATTCAATGTTTTTTTAACTGAATTAAGAAAATGACATTAAAGAAATTGTCTGATTGTTCAGTTTCAACTATTATTATTAGTGTAACGTTTTTATATTGATAAGAGAGAGAGAGTAAGAGTGAGAGGGTGAGTGGTCATTGTTGGACAATAAAAGAGACAATTTTGAACGGACTCTTGGGGATTTTTATGAGCTTATGACCATCAGGATATGAGACTGATAATATGAGATTGAGAATGACAGAAGAGAGTGAAACTGTGGTTGACTGTTTATACTTAAGTCAAATGATGAGAGAGAGAGAGAGAGAGAGAGAGAGAGAGAGAGAGAGAGAGAGAGAGAGAGAGAGAGAGAGAGAGAGAGAGAGATGCAAAGGCTTGAATAGATTCTCAATCAGAGAAAAACAAGAAGAAGATGGAAGATAAAAGATGATGAAAAAGACGGAAGACAGACACACAGCAAAAAGCAAAGAAAGGAAATAGGAAAAGATAAAGAAGAAAGATTGTGAGATAGATAAATAGATGATGATGAAGATGAGGATGAGGATGGAAGAAGAAGAAGATAAAATGAACTGAAGCATAAGAAAGATTCTTATGTAAGATTGGAAAGTTTGTTGAAAAAAAACTCAATTTAGAAGAATATAAACTCGATGCATCAATATCGATTTTTCAATTGAGCCAATCTATTGATGAAGAATAAAAAAGAAAGAAAATGAGAGAGAGAGAGAGAGAAATAAGGGAGTGAGAATAGATGAGATTGAAATTAGGGAGCAGAAATGAGAGACATGGATGATGTTGTGTTAATAATAATAATGATGATGATGAAATTGAGGTTCATGTTGAGGCTTAAATTGGGTCCATTTGAGGTATCGTAAGCACAACAGAATTTTTATATCCATAGGGAGACACCGAGTTCTGTTAGAAGAGGAAAAAAACTCATGAGAATCATGATGATGATGAGAAAAAAATAAGGATAAAAAGGAAAATGAGAAAAATTCAAATTGAGAACAAAATTTGCGTTAGAATATTTTTTCCTCTCCTCGCTTTTTCTTTAAAGGGATAAGTTAGAGCATGGAAACACAGGAAAGTGATGAAGATAAAGATGGAGATGGAGATGATAAAGACTGAGAACAACAACTTCTTGGTATCCTCCTTTTCTCATCTTATATCGTTTGTATTATAAAGTATAAAAAAAAGTTCTTATGATGACAAAATCAGATGAAATCCTTTAAAATATTATGGAAACATGAAACATGGTAAAAGATGAAAATCTGGAAAATATGAAATAAATTATTTAATGTTTATCTTTACATGTGATTTTGATCTGTTGAAACGATTACTTTAATCAAGAATCCTGAATAATAATCGTTATCGGTTTTTATCCTCATTTGCTTGTCCTTCCTGATATTTCAACGCTCATGATCATGAGCAATTTATATTTGTTTTCCCTTATGATATAATTATCATGAAAGATGAGGAATCACTTTATTAAATAAAGTTAACAAAGTGAATGAATATCATGATCGATTATGGTTCATGATAAAATAATACACTTTTATTGAAAAAAATAGAAGAATAAATTTGATAAATATTAGCTTAACACTGATTCAGTTCTGATCAGGAGATAACTTCAAGTTCAAGAGGCAGGGAGGAAAATTATCAAGAAATCATGGTGAAGAAGAAGATTTAAAATGATGAGGATAACAGGAAAGAAGGAGCAAGAAGATGATGAAATGACTTGAAACTTGGAGATAAAGTGAGATATTGATAGAGTGAAAGATGATGAGGATGATTAGGATGAGAAAGATGCGATACTTGGGAGTTGAATCAAGATTTCAATTTCATCAGGTGAATAGCTTAGTTGAACTCATTTGGAATACCAATTGTTTGTGAATCATTTTCATCGCCATTTTTTGTTCGCCTCTCGATATCTATTCCTCTTTAATATAAATACAATCCATTGGAAACTTGCCAGAAAAAGTAACTTACCGAAATGGTGAAAGGTCATGAAGAGTGTGTGTGTGAGAGAGAGAGGCTGATTTCATGGTGAATCATGAAGAGGGGAAAATATTATATGATAAGTGAGTGTGAATCGCTTGGAATACAATGTAAACTGTGAATGAGGAAAATGTGAAAGTTTTATTTTTCATATTTCGTATTTTTTTTTATTTATATTCACTTTAAATATTATTCAGTATCTACTGGAGTTAATGTTGGGCCTGAATTTTATCTCGTACTCATTTATACATTCATCACATGAATTTGATACAAAATTCATGCCACTGAATTTGATGATGAACATTGAACTGTAAATACAACTGAGTAGCTTGTATCAGCTCAGGGAATTGGATTTTTACTCTACCTTGTTTTTATTTTTGTCTCAATCATATCAACTCTCAGTATTAAAGAGGATAAATTTCAGAATGAAAACTGAACTTGGAGAGATAATTTTTCATTGATAAATTATGTTCACTGAGTTTGAAAGATTATTACAATTAAACTCTATCATTATCAAAGTTGTTAATGATCATGAAATACGATAAAAGAAAATATTATTCTCCATTGTTTTGATGGTAAATGAGTAGAAAATATTTAGCAAATATTCAGGAGAGTTTTTAACAAATTGGTAGATTCAATTGAGATTGAGTAAAATGATACCTTGGAACTTTTTTTCTTCCTCCCATGAAAATGAACAGAAATTAAATATGAACAAATTATACTAACTTTGATTTACAAGAGTGAGAGGAGAAAAAAATTCAGTTCCAAATTGAGTCTAGATGACTTCTTGGAATGGTAAAATTATCCTTCATTTTCATGATGGAACTTTTGAATTTAGGTTTTGTTTGTTGTTTCAATTCATAAAGTTCTGATCTAATTCATGATAATGTTATTATTTCAAGACTTTTTTTCTCATTTTTTTTTGTTTTGTCCGAATTTATTTCACTCTCTTTTTTTGTAATGTTGATCTAAAGCCTAACAGTCATTGAAGGTTTGATGTGGCTGATTATATTCAGTTAATGACCCATGAAAATATATAATCAACCTTGCGAAGAGAGTGAGTAAGTGAGCTGAGAGAGAGAGAGAGAGAGAGAGAGAGAGAGAGAGAGAGAGAGAGAGAGAGAGAGAGAGAGGACCAGGAAGAGGAGGAGGTAGAAAGTTGAAATATTTCAGGAATAGGTCAAAGGACCTCTTGCATTTTCAAGGAGGAAATGATTATCATGTTCAGCTGAATAGCGGTTGAACTGAATATAAGATTAAACAGACTCGGAAATTGTTTTGGATCTGAAGTAGAAAAGCAATAACAATCATAATGAGAATGATGATTAGAAATCTGAGTTGAAATGTAGATTAAGCTTGATGATGGTGAAAGTTGTGGTGATGAGAATGAAAATGATCAGAGTTCATGATGAATACTAAAGGATAAGAATAGTAGTATTGTAGTAAAACAAAAGAAGAAGAATATAAGTCTGATGATGACTTTGGAAAGTTGGTTTTAGGTCAAGAAGAAAAGGAAGATGATAGAGAGAAAGAAGAGAGAGAAAGAAAAAAAAACAGAATAGAAGATAAAGAAAATCATCTCTGGTAACATTAAAATTGAAGAATAGCTTGAGTCTAGTGACAGTAGCAATAAATGTCCACCCCGGACCCACCATAATTTTTTGCCACTTCCACCCACTGTCATTTCTACTCCACTGTCATTTCTACTCCACTGTCATTTTCACCCCATGTCCAGAAATGTCCCTGCTTCCACTCCACCCCCATTCAAAAACGGCAGTATACAAATTGGCTCAGAAATAACATTGTCATTTCTAATCCACCTCAACCCAGTAAAACTCATGCAGTAAATGTCTTAGAAATAACACTGTCATTTCTAATCCACCTCAAACCTGTTTTAATTCAATACATTTAAAATACATTACCATCTCCAAGACAAACAGGTTTTAATCAATTTAACTACTGTCACCTCTAGGACAAACCGGTTTTATCTTTGTTAGGAAGTCTAAACACCTCTAAACATCATTCAATGGTATAAATAAAGAAAACAAAATTAAAAAAACGTCACATCATTATTAGTATAGCGTGTTTTATATTGTTTGAATTAAAAATCTCGTGTTCAATTTAATCATATAAAATGGCCTTTCCGTTATGACCTGGAACTAAATTATTCGTTCATGAGTACATTCATGTATCGGTAAGCTATGGATTTAAAGATGGAGAAAAGCTTCGTCGTTTGGATATTCGAACTTATAATGCTGCAGGATTACCAACTAAACTAGGTGTTTCCTTTCTTCTGAGGAGATTACATTTTTATTGGAGTTCATAAAGCTGTTTCTAAGAATGAAAGTCCATTGAACGAAGTAGTCATTATGTAACTATCTCACTTGATTCTCGAGACGGTATAAGTATCCAACAATTTGATAGAAAGGTTATAATTACAACTGCCGTTATGAAAATTATACGTGACTTGGAAAACTCATCTTGATGCTAGTTGAACTGATGATCTACCATTAAATCAATTGATGGACGCTTATATAATATCAACCTATCTTGATGAAAAGATGATGAAACTTAGATTGGTCAACAGCTGATAACAAATTAACTTCAACTTATGATGGATTTTATCCTAAAGTATTTCTCACCAAGTTAGAACTTGTTACACCTCAAGAATTATTGAGCGATCAGTTGATTTTGACGCATTAGTTAAATTCAAGAAAGATGACCCAGTTCTTTCAACTCACTACGCTTTTTCTTTACATAAATAAAGAAATTAATTAAGTATCAAATTGTATAAGAAACGATGATTGATTGATAATATAATAAAATTCTCACAAGATGCAAACCTATCGCGTTTATTTACATCATCCTTTCACAATGTTAGTCGCGGGTCCAACTGGATGTGGAAAACAGAATGGTTACGAAAACTTATCGAATCAGCAAATAAAATGAGTTCTCCACCAGAACGTATCACATATTTTATGGCGAATACCAAGATGTATTCACATCAATGTCAAATGTTAATTTTATTCAAGGCTACCAGAAAATATCATTGATAAGTTCGATGGAATAATACCAGAATGGATTATCATAGACGACTTAATGGCTGAGTCAACAAACTCAAAAGTTATAAGTGAATTATTTACTAAGGGATCCCATCATAGAAATTTATCTATTATCTTGATAATGCAGAACTTTTTCTGTAAAGGAAAAGAAAGTCGAAATATATCTTTAAATTCACAATACATAGTTTTATTCAAGAATCCAAGATCAATCAATAATAACTAATATAGCTAGACAAATGTTACCACGAAAATGAACAAATTACAGGCTATATTCGAAGACGCAACAAAAAACCCATTCACATACTTATTCATTGATTTGAGACCGGAAACTCCAGTTGAAACTAGATTTATGACTAATGTTTTAAATGAAGAAGAATACATCACAACATACATTATATAAGAATTAAGGAAAATAACATGTTATCCAAATCTATAAAAATGAGCGTTAAAAAAGCAGTTGAATGCTACTCTTGTTTAAAGAAATTAGCTAAAGCTAAATCAGCGGGTAAAAGAAAACAAATTTTCATCAGTGCACCAAATAGTATTTACACAGTTATTTCTGATATCGCACGGAATATTCTGAAAGGAATTATACCAATTAACTTGAAGTGTAAAAATAAGCTGAAACTATATAAGAATCAAGTACGTAAGCTAGGTAAAGCAACTAAAGTCAATGATCGTAAAAAGATAGTCAACCAACACGGAGGTTTTCTATCAGCCCTTTTAGTTCCCGCGCTTAGTATTTTAGCTAAGGTCGTCACCGATAATATTGGATAATAATGAATTCATTAACTCGTATGTATCTTGTTTCTGAAGATAAATACAAAAGAAATTGTATCAGACCCAGTAAAACTAAACAACTCTTCAACAAAAACTTACCGGTTGAAACAAAAGTTAAATTTCACAACGATAATTTAGCTAGAAAAATTGGAAGATCTGAACCATCTCCTGAAACTGTCAAAACCTTGATTGACGCAATAGCGAAAAATTTACATCAGAAGAGACTCTAATGAGAGATTAATTTCAATAATAACAATAATGTTAGTAATATTATGATGGTGAGGATGTTGAAAATATTGAATATGATGAAATATTTTTGATTATACTGAAAATGAAGCGAATAATAGCAAAGTTGAGAGGAGCCATCTCGAAATGAAAGTTTTTTCTAGACTAATCAACAGCGTTAAACCAGGTCCATCAACTCCTGTGGATAAATCAACCTCACTCAAAACGGTTCTATTGTTCCTGGTCTTATTGATAAAAATGGACGTGTAAGGAAAGGTGCAGGATATATAAAAGGCAGTAATGTAAACGACATTGTTAAATACTTATCCTCAGAGGACATTGTTGGTAAGAAACCAAATGGAATGGATTATTTACTGGAAATTTGTGTAATGGAAGACAGACCAATAAAAAATTATATTTTGAATAAGAAAATCAGAGCTGAAATGGAAGCCACTTCACCATCAACATCACATGGATCAAGTAATATTGCATCATTGAGATCATGGCAATCATTAGTGAAATACTGAAAGATATTTATTATGATACAAGATCCACTGGTTCTTACGGTGGGATCAAACGGTTATACAATACCGCTAGGTTAAAAGACAGTAAAATCAAATATCGAGATGTTCAGTCTTGGCTTTCAGATGAAGATACATATAATTTATTTAGAACGGCAAAGAAAAATTTTGAGACTTCCAATTTTAGTGGATTATGTTGATGAACAGTGGCAGCTGATTTACTTGATATGAGTTGGATTAAAATGAAAACAATAACTATCGTTATATTTTGGTCACTATTGACTGTCTCTCCAGATATGCTTTTGGAATATTGTTAAAGAATAAAGATGCCTTATCAGTTATTGAAGCATTCAAACAGATCTTCAGTTCAGGTCATAAGCCCAAGAAAATCCAAACAGATCAAGGGAAAGAGTTCCTTAATAAACAAGTATTAAATTTTTTTAAACAAAATGATATTAATCACTTTGTAGCAACGGATGGTTTAATTAAATGTGCGATTGTTGAGAGATTTAATCGAACATTACGATCCAGATTACATAGATATATGTTTGCTAAAAATACAAACAAATATTACGATGTACTTAGTGAAATAATAGATGGATATAACCTATCATATCATAGAACTATAAAGATGAGTCCAAACCAGGGCCGTAACAATGAAAGATTAGTAATCAAAAATATACTTGATGGTCAAAAAGTTCTTAGAACTAAACAAGTACCATATAAAGTTAATGACTTTGTCCGAATATCACGTGATAAAGGAATATTTGAAAAAGAGGCAACTGAAAGTTTTACAAAGGAGTTATTCAAGATTCGTAAAGTTAAGAAGACACCTCAAGGTTATATTTACAGATTGAATGATTGGTCGGGAGAGCCTATAACTTCTGTATTTTATCAAGATGAAATTTTCAAAGTGTCGGAACCAAGTACATATAAGATCGAGAAAATTTTAAAACAAGATTGAGTGCTAATGGAAAACCTGAATACTTTGTTAAATGGTTAGGTTACCTGCTAAATTCAATAGCTGGACTGAAGATGCCGGATGAATTTTGTATTGATTTAGTTTCAAACGCAAGCATGGATATTCATCCAGATAATACATTGTCCAAATTTACTAATAATTTATCATGTCCAATAAATCTTGAAGGAAAATGGAAAGTTGGAATACAAGAAATATTTTATCCAACAACATATGAAATCAATACTAAAACTGTGAAGTTCAGCCTTTTCTATGGTGGAACATATCGATTGGGAAAATTTGAGTTCACTTACTTTGAAAGTGATGACATCAACAAAATATTAAAATGTATAAATGATGTCTTCAAATCATCTGTTTCTGTAATAAATGCTGATTATCCACCTGAGATTCTTCTACAAAATGGTTCTATAGAGATAAAAGCAGGTTGGCATCGGTGATAAGATACTACCTTATTTTGTTGATTCGGAATTTTAGAAACGCTAGGATGGACATATGATGGTTACATGAAACATTGTGAAATATTGTTCAGAAAATCACGCATCAATACTCGCCAAAAAGCCACCCAAAACCGGAATAAAGTCTCATCTTCTTTTCATTTATACAGATCTTATAAGTGAACACTTTGTAGGTGATCATTTCGCCAGACTGTTGAGAGTTCTTCCGCTGAATTTAGAGTCGAAAATGGCCAACATAACATTCATGAAACCCTTTTATTATCCAGTTCGTATCAATAGAATTGATGAGATAAATGTGTTACTTTGTGATGAAAACGGCTCACAAATAAAATTTACGAATGGGAGAGTCTTTATTAGTTTACATTTTTAAAAGATATTGTATAAGAAAGTAAAACTATTAATAAAAAAGATGACCTTAAGAAACAAAAAAAGATGAATCGAAAAGTTTACTGTGCGTGTGATAGTGATTTCACAAATTATTTTCTTAATCAATCCGGAAGTGGTTTCAATGATATTTCTGTTTATTCAGGTAATCCATACCAACGTGGTTATGGGTTAGGCTCAACATTGAAACGTTTCGGGTATCCAATCTTGAAATTTTTAGGAAAACATTTATTAAAAACAGGAATAAATGTTGGTTCAGATATTTTAGCTAATAAAAACTTTTCAAGTGCTAAGACTCAAGCTAAACATGGTTTGAAAACAGCAGCCAAAGAAGGTTTAGGTGAAATAGAGAAACTGATAGATCAATATGGAAATGGTATAAGAAAACGTAAATATACTACTTCCGCTAAAAAATCAATAGCTAAAAATCAGAAAAGAAAAAATAGACATAGAGATATCTTTTCATAATGGAATATTTACATGAATCTTCATTGCCATCTAGCAAGTCTGAGTTACAGATTTTCTCTATACCACCAACTCAAACAGTGATAGAATCAAGTTATGAAGTCGAATATCGACCTAACTCTAGTTTAGATTCATCGAAATGTTATGAAATTGTTGTTCCTTCGAGTGAAGATTTTACTGATATGGCTGCGTCAATGTTGAGTCTAACTATACGTGTACAAACTCAAAATGGTTCAAATATACCAGAAACTAGTAAAATAATGCCCGTTACTAACTTCGGTAATTCTTTATTCGAACAAATTGATCTATTTATTGGCTCAGTTAACACTATACAAGCTAATAATATGTATCATTACCAGTCATATATTGAAGACCTATTATTCAGACAACATAACCCATGTGACGCCGGTGGTGAAACGCATGAGACAGTGTTGAAAAATGGTTCATTCGATCTTTATTTCCGATTACATTTACCTATTTGTGAGCAAGATAAACTACTGATAAATAATATTCCACTAATTTTTCGATTCACTAGAAGTTCAGACAGTTTCCCACTGATCAAGTATGATAGTGTCGATAAAGATACTTATCAAATTAAGTTTGAAAGATTAGCACTACATATAAAACGTGTGAAGCTATTTGCTGAAGCCTCTAAAAGTATCATCTTAGCCCTTGAAAAGGGTCCTGCTAAATATTTTATTACACGTAATGACACACGAAACTTTTCAATACCGGCTGGTCAAATGATTGCATCAATTGATAATATGTATTCTGAAATACCACGAAGGATTTTATGGAAATACAAAAGAAACCGCTCATTCCGGAGATTTAAATGAAGATCCATTCTCATTCAATGATTTTGGTCTCAATTACATTGCATTGAATGTTGATGGAATGACAATACCAAGTATTCCATACACACCTAATTTCAAAGATGGACTTTACATGAGAGTTTGTAAACCTATACCGATGTCTTGGCCAGGACGAGGAGTACCACCATGTTGACTATGATGAATATAAGAAACATACAACATTGTTTTGATTCGATCTTTCCGGATGGATCTATAGGAGCAGAAAATGGAACACTCTCTCTGATTAAAAGAGGTACTATAAGATGTGATCTTAAATTCAATTCACAATTAAAAGATCATTAAAAGTGGTCGTTTGCACAGTTTGATAATCTCATAACAATTGATAAGGATCGAATAATCTCGTTAGATTACTAATAAATATGTTAACAACTATAATGATAAATGACATTGTAAACTAAGTTGGTTTAAGGGGTCTATTCGATTGATAAGTTACCTTTAGCAATTACAAAACCTGTTGGGATTGTCAATTTGGATGAAAGTCACAAGCCAGGAAGTCACTGGGTAGCAGTGTATATTGATGAAAACATCGGTCATTATTTGATTCATTTGGAAGAGCCCTAAAGGAAATCTGTTGACATTCTTGGAGAAAACTCTAAGTACGTTTATATGAATACAAACAAGTTTCAAGGAAATAGCTCGATAGCATGGCTGGTTTTGTATTTTATTCATGTTTAATGCAAACAAATTATCAAGTTTTTATAAAATTTTCAGCAAATGTAATCATGTCAAAATGAAAAATTGTTTATGAAAAATAAAAGTTTAATTTGAAATTCTGTAGTGTCCATATGCATATGATTTGGTATCTATCAAGTATCGTTTATCTTCAAATGGTGTTATACAGATTTTCTTTTGTTTAATCATTTGAATATTGTGTTCACGAGAGTTGATTCTAATGAAGCTATGACAGTGTATCAGACTTGAGTAGAGTGAGTTTGTATATGTCGAAATCTATTTTATGAGACAAAACTGAACGAGGAACACCTTTAGCTTTCTTCGTAATACTGTTACTGGTTTTAAGGCATAAAGCTTGACGTAATCCAACAAATTCAGTTATAGGATCAGCTGGACATTCATCTTTGAGATACCCGATTTTTCTTATTAATAGAAGAATACAGTCTATGATCAGTGGGGTAGTTAGAAAAGTCCATTATCGATGCGAACCCTTGAGATCGTCAACTAAATCTTGTGTTTTGATGTGATAAATAAGACTATCGGTATCCGTGTAAATGAGTTCGATATTTGGTCCATAATGCTGCTTGAAAGTTTCATAGTGGAGCTGATACATTTTTAGCTTTGCTAATTCCAAAACCGTGAAACCAACAGCAATAGGTTTATCCATCTTTACTTTTAGTTTTTTCATCTCAAAAATGACTTTATCATCCTCCAGTATCAAAAATCTTTGTGAATGATTTTTTCTCAATGCTCTAGCTGCGTGAATATCATTCAGAGCTAGTTCAACATTGATATGTTTCCTCTTGTCTTCGATGGTTTTTCCATAAAGAGAATTGACCATTAACTTCCAAAAATCTTTTTGAAAATCAGTTGTGGATGCAGTTCGTTTTTGAGTACAAAAGTCTACATACTCATATAACCAAGGTCTTTGATTGAACTTGACACCACGATGAACTTTTTCAACCTTCAGCCCATTTTGAACGTAAAATTTGAGTGTACGATAATGAATAACGTAATTTCTCTTTGTGTAAAATGTTGTAACCAATTTTGTAGTTGAAACATTTGATAGCCCGACTCCAGTTAGAACCTCAAGAAGATCCTTCTGATAGGGACTGTATATCTCTGGATGGATAAGCATTTTGTGGAGCCATAGGAAAATCATTGTGTTCGTCATGTAGATCATCGATAACTTAGATCAACTTCAAGAATGAAGCCTACATCTGAATCATCAGAACAAGAGAGAACGTGAGTCAAAAGTTATCATCTATTGTACACCATTCATAACCGTCTACGGGCAGCCGTTCAGACATCGCATATCCATACAAATTGTTGACATCGAGATAAAGTATATAACTCTTTGTACGATCCGCTTGATAATCTGAACAAGCTGGATTATTTGGAATCACGTGCCGATTAGATACCATTGTAAGTCCCCCTCTGATACCTTTTTCAATCATCAAAAGCATTTCAATGTCAGTGAAAAGTTGTAGCTCGATTCTCGTAACCTTCAATGCAGCTGCCCATGTTAATCCAGGAGCTGAGTAGTGATGGAGTGGATCAATATTGAAATTCTCGATACTTGTCGAACGAAAGTTTTCAAAAACAGCAGCTAACAACAACACATCAACCTTGAGATAAATGTCATGTAAATCCAACAGTTTCGTACAGTTGAATGATTGCCAGATTTCCTTAACATGCTCATATTGTTCATCACTTATCTCACTATCTGTTAAACTTGATTTGAATTCAGACTTATCAGGTAATGATGTTTCTTCAAACTTTTCAAGTGAATCCAAATATTCATATGGTAAGATACATTTTCTGGTTAGAGATGTGACATTGATGTTGGCGAAAAGTTGATGTAAATATCTTTCTTTTCTACAGTTTCCAATGATGCTGATAACTTATCAAGACTTGCCGGAAGGAATGCAAAACTATCCAAAACCGTAATCTACCAATAGTGAAGCCAATGTACTTTTCTATCGTATGTGGGATAAGTTGTGGAACACGATCTTGTAAGTTATTCCTGTTTATTGACTTGATAATGATATGCCCGTCAAAGTTTTTGAGATTATGAAACAGCACAGGTATAGTTCCAGGTAACCTGTACTCTAAATTACATTTGACATGTGCGGCTCCACGATAAACACCAGTCATGTGATCATGATCTCTAACAGATGGATCTGTTAGCAAATTCCCACAAATATGACAGGTTGTTGAAGACTGGAAATTTTCTTCATCGACAGGTGACATTAAAAGAGGTTTCTTGGAAGTTTGATATAATTTAATATCCATGATTCTGCGGTGTAAAGGCTATTCATGAATCTCTCCAATATTTTCTCCAAACCAAATCTTGATAGATGATTTCATTTTCCCAATTGATGGCCACGTATCCATAACTACATGGAATTAAATCAGCAATAGTAAGTGGGTCATCTAACTTAACATTCAGCGTTTCAAAATCAGCATAAATCGTAACTGGAAACCTCATCTCCTTCCGAAAGTCTTTTCGTTTCAAGATCGATGATTCAACTGATGGTAATACAACAGTTTGTGGATGGAATAAAAGACAATTTGATAAGTGATCATCTAATTTCTGTTGAGAAGGAAATCCAAAGAGACATCTGAAACAGAAATATCTATTTCTGAGCCCTTGTTTTGATGCAAATCTGTTGAAGTGTTTGATTAAAAAATAGTGACCATCATGTAGAAAAAGATTGACATGCCTTATTTTGTTTTCTTTCGTTATAGCGAGAGGTACGATTGTTCTTGTGCCCAAAATAAGAGAATATACGTTGATGCTGATATCATTCTTTCTTTCAAACTTTGGAATATCAGCTACTGACACATCACCACGAACATCAGAAAAGTCATAAAGGTGAGTAAATTGACGATATTTTGCTGCACGTTCTGGATGAGTTCTCATAGGATGGAGTGCACCCAGGACGGAGTACATAAAACAATCACTTCTGGTTTTGATCGATAACAAGCAGCACTTGTTAGAAATGAATTGTGGTGGTTTATGATTAACACAATGTGTGGAACGTATTTTCCGATGAAAATGTCAACGAGCTCAATGTTTACTAAAATCCATCCTGAACCTCGTGCAGTAAATTGATCAATGCTAACTTGTATATCACCCAGTTTATCAAGAATACTTGACTTCTTATCAGTTCCAAGAAAACAGGCATCAATTGGTGATTGAAAAGTTGCCGATCGAGTAGCGTCATTTTCAATTAATGGATTATAGAAAAGACACTTTATTGCGATACCAAATTTTAGGCAGTGAAATATCCTATTAGGTGTTCCAACAGATGCACCATTTGATCCAAAATTCTTCCAACAACTACCAAAATATCAAAATCTCCATTATCAACTTCGTGGCGATAAACCACATAATGACCACCAAATGCTGAACTGTGAAGATTTAGTGAACCAAAAATTTCTGGTACCAATGATTGATCGATTGGTACTCTAATTGGATGACATAATCTCATGTGAGAGTTAAGGTAAACTTCTCTCGTGTATCTTTTCCCACATTGATTACAAACGAAGTTTCGGCTTGTGGATGGTCGATATTCCGAATGGTTATGATTCAAATCATCATGGAGCTGTGAAGCTAACACATGTGATTGATTTTGAAGAGATTCCGATGGCGTAGGTTGTCGAGGATCAAGAGTTTGAGCAAATAAATCATTCAATCGTTGTTGAAAACTCTCAAAAGTTTGCTGTTGTTGTATCGGGTCAAAAGGTTGATTCTGCTGGACTGGATCAGAAGGTTGGATCTCATTGATTGGATCAAAAGATTGAAGCTGTTGGACTGGATCAGAAGGTTGGATCTCATTGATTGGATCAAAATATTGAAGCTGTTGGACTGGATCAGAAGGTTGGATCTCATTGATTGGATCAAAGATTGAAGCTGTTGGACTGGATCAAGATATTGAGTCAAATTGATACCATCAGGAAAGAGTTCGTTGAGATCAGGCAAGTAACGCTCTATATCAGCGATGATTTGGCTATCAAAATCTTCATTAAAGTTAACGTTTACGTCCATCACCTCATCATCTGAAGAAATATTGATCAACTCATCGTCATCACTCGTAAGATCTATGCACTCAGCCTGGACGTTTCGTGAAGTATCATTCCTGATAGCATCTACGATGGGAAGACAGCTTGAAGATCCTAACGTAAACAAGCTATTTCTCGAACAGGGTTGGACCAAACAGATACAATCATGTAGAATATACAATTGAAAATTTCCATAGGAATGTTGACAACATGGGCAGATGATAACCTAATATAAATATAAATATAAATATTTGAACAAAAAAAATTAATATATAGAATGATCGGTTTTAATTATTAGAAACGAAACTATATTTGTCAAAATACAATAAGATCAGCTTTTACAAAGTGAAAGCTAAGAAATCTTACGTATATTGATAGTAATGTGAAGAATTTCTCTCAATGAAAAATAATATCTAAAATGAAAACAACTCACCATTTTGTTAACAGAAAGATGAGACAGATTGACGAAGAAAAAAGAAGAAAAGTTTAAACAGTTTGATTAGAGATGAGAAAGATTGTTTATTTGATTGTTGACAGTTAGCGAGTATGAATTAGACTGATGTTAAAGTGAAAGTAATCTTGTCTTTTTATACTTTCTTGTTAAAAACATTATTTTAATCTTTAATGTGATTGGTTAAAACTTGTTTGTTTAATTTTAACATTTATTACGTAAGACATTCTTGTTACTTTAATCTTTAATGTGATTGGTTAAAACTTGTTTGTTTAATTTTAACATTTATTACGTAAGACATTCTTGTTACTTTAATCTTTAATGTGATTGGTTAAAACTTGTTTGTTTAATTTTAACATTTATTACGTAAGACATTCTTGTTACTTTAATCTTTAATGTGATTGGTAAAACTTTTTGTTTAATTTTAACATTTATTACGTAAGACATTCTTGTTACTTTAATCTTTAATGTGATTGGTTAAAACTTTTTTGTTTAATTTTAACATTTATTACGTAAGACATTCTTGTTACTTTAATCTTTAATGTGATTGGTTAAAACTTTTTTGTTTAATTGCAACATTGCTGTTCATATCTACAAATAATCATATAAAGGCTTCGGTTTTTACTACACTTAGTTCACTTAACTTTATTCCTTTCAATCATCAATTTCACTAAACTTCATAAAAATGGATTTACTATCGTTTTTTTATTGGTCTCTCATTTTCTGATGATGTTCATAGCTTTTTGTTGGTTAGGTGGTATCTTCTTCCACAGAAGAAGATTATAAAAAAGTAGATCTACTCAGTGTGGGTCAACTTAGTAGAAAATCGCTGATGGATGACGTTAATCGGATTGAATTACTTGCGTAAGTATTTTAACTAATTTATGTTTCAAAACATGTGCTAATCTTATTAAATTTTTTTAAACGCATCTAAGAGATCCGAACGTATCAATTTCCATAAGACATCTCCGTATGATTAACATGCTTTCCATGAGAGACAGTCATTGGACTATCACACCAGTGATCAAGTTACTAGGAGAACTTCGTTGGATGATTATAAGCGAGCTATATCAAACAGATGGAGAAGCTTTCGATAAATTTGATATGGAAGAAGAATTACTAAAATAAAAGATTTAAAAGTATACTTGATATCAAATTGAAATTATTTTATTTTTTATTCACTTTTTAAATAACATAGTACGCGTACAAAAATCATTCAGAGATGAATCAATTTGATGAATCTCTTTAGCTCCGGTTATTATAATTGAACCTGTTGTATAATAAATAATTGTTACATTTTCTATTTTCATATAAATGGCTGGATATATTTCTGGCTCATATTTAGTTACATTGGAATAGGTTTTAATCAGATCGTTAGTGTTGAACGCGTAAGGAAGGAAACTGTGGGCAGTGATATTTACTACTTTAATAAAGTTAACACTCCGATTTGAATAGATTTCTTGTAATAGATATCCTGGTAGTGTTACATCTTTGAATCCTGTTGCGGTTATTTTGCCAGATGAAAATACTAGAATACACCTCCATTCTTTCGAATAACTTCGGCATTAAATCTTTTCTCCTTCCGGAATTATCGACATTTATAACAACAGGACCATCTAATTTCCATAAGGATACAATGTTAACGATCTCATATTTTAAAGAATCGGTTTCCATGATAAAATGAAATATGACGGTATTGTTTTATTAAGCACTATCCATAAAGTTGAGAACAGCAATATGATCGTTAGTATCAATATCACCCTTTGATCATTCTTTTCATCAGTAGATCCAAGTTCTTTATCTTCACTGACAGTTTCAGCTGTAGATGTTGATGGTATTGATTCTTTGAAATTGTACCTGGCTGACCTTCAGAATCAGATTCCTCTATTTTAGCGATCTTTTAGCACTTTCGCTGTTGTATGTTTTATCTTGAGGTGGAGAATCAAATTCAGGTTGGATAAGTAATATGTATGTACGAGGTTGAATTATTAATTGAGCGATCCGATCACCTCTTGATACAATATGATCACTTTCACCAAAATTGAAAAGAAGAACTCTAAGAGGACCTTTGTAATCTGGATCTATTACACCGGCGCCAACACTGATAAAATTGTTCCAAGCTAATCCAGATCTCGGTAAAATATGACCAAAATGATCAAATGGTAGGTCAATCGAGATATCAGTATTGATCAAACTTTTACCTTTAGCTGGTACAACTGTATCGACTGAGCTATAAAGATCAAGTCCAGCGGAATGAGCTGTACCACGAGTTGGAACGTGAGCGTTTTTAGAGAGCTTTTGGTACCTAATAAAAACAGACATTACGAAATATTATTCTCGAATGAATGTCATTTTGAGGTTGTTTGCCTTTTATACTGTTTAATTTGTCCTAGAGGTGACAGTAGTTAAACTGATTAAAACCTGTTTGTCTTGGAGATGACAATGTATTTTAAATGTATTGAATTAAAACAGGTTTGAGGTGGAGTAGAAATGGCAGTGTTACTTCTAAGCCAAATTATACGCGCTGTTTTGAATGGGGTGGGTGGAAGTGGCAGGACATTTCTGGACATGGGGTGAAATGACAGTGGAGTAGAAATGACAGTGGAGTAGAAATGACAGTGGAGGAAGTGGCATGTAAAAAATTATGGTGGGTCCGGGGTGGACATTTATTGCTACTAGTGACTTCTGTGGGACGATGAATGACCACCATAATCTTCATGGACAATCTTCATCCTTATTCTTTATCATGGAAACATGAACCACCATTTTCTAGTTTTGGTTACACCAGATTCATGAGATTTTTTTTCTCTGCTTCTTTTCGGGTTTACTCAGCGAAATAAAGATAAAAAACTAAAATGATCCTCTTTTCATAGAAAATACTTGTATGGGTTAGTAAATAGCCTGTGGACATTCAACCCATGGGTATTTTCAAGTAGCTATATACTTTTTTCTGCAAACTATACATGAATCAAAAGATCCACGTTTTCCATACCAATCATGATAAAGAGACTGACAAAGGCAAAGAATTGAGTTCAATAGTTAACATGATGGTTTCCATCAAGATGAGGATGATCATCATCATAGTGGTAAAGATAATGAAAAGATAAATCTAGATGATAAAAGAAACTATCAAAGATGAACATGAATCAAGGTTATGAAAATAAGATGATGAAAAGTAGGAAAAAGTTTTCACAAAAGTGAGAGGAAAACTCTGAATTCTGATAAAAGTTTCATCCTGATTCCATATCATTTTCATTGGCATTTTATCACTCAAACAGTTGCCATGAAATCAAAAGTAAACAGTAATTATACTTGAAATTCATGTATATATATACGTTTATATAACTTATCGGTTCATACTCGGAATTTTTTTCATGATAATTTTTCGTTGATGAAGCAATTTCAATTTTGTTTCATTTTATCAAATGTTATAACATTTTATTAATAGGAAAAGGAAAACGTAAAACTATAAGTCAATACAAGAGGAAAACGATGAATGAAATTCATCCACTCTCAGTACTTTCACTCCCAGAGTTTTATATTATATTGACTCTTGACTTTGATAACTATAAACAAGATATTTGAACAAGGAAAACAAAACTACAACATGATAACAAGAAAGACTTGAATCATTTCACAGAACGAGATTCAATCAGATGATCAGTCTAGTGAGTTGATGTGATACCTTTCTGCCACCAACTCAGCCTCATCTCGCCAATTCCTGACTACATCCAACAGAAAAGACCCAAAAGTTTGACATTAAATGTCCGTTCAATCAACAATATAAGAGATATAAAATATGAAATAAAAGTTATTGCCAATGAAAAGCTATCATATTACCGATATAATATCAGGGTGAAAATATATCTACATCTATCTATTATTTTTGTTCCTCTTATAACAATATTAACAAAGAAAATGAAAGTAAATATCGATCCATTGGATATAATAAACAATCTCAATGTCTACACAGTTTACCGATTACATTTTATCCTTTTTTTTTCCTCCTATTCTTTAATAAAATCTTTCAGTTGATCGAATCATCTTGTTATTATTTACTTGAATTTTCATCATGTTCCATCATGTTCATTAGTTTGTACATGAACTTTTTCCTCAGTGATAAAAGCAACTTGATTATTGATTAGCCAAAGGAATGGATTAGATGTTTATGTTTTTAACATTTTTTTTTCTTCTTCTCTCTTTCATAAGTTAAATTAGTTTATCATTCACGATGATGAAGATGATGATTACCGTTATTTTCATCATATTTCACTTGATCAATGAATCTCAAGTCAATGACGTTGATTAGATGTATGATTGATAAGGAAGCTAATATTTTATAGTTAATGGCAATGGAATCAAGATCAATTTCATGAAATAAAAGTGGCAAAGAGAGATAATCTTTAAGGGGAAGAAAGGGTGTTCGGAAGAGGAAATTCAGGGAATCATCATGATGAAGGATGAAACAGAAAAGAAAACGAGAAAAACTTTGATGGAATAATATGAATCGGCCAAGAAGATATTATCATGATTCTGATAGGATGCTGATGATTATGATTATGATGATCTTATAAGAGATGAGGAAAGATCTTTTTCTCAACATAGGTATTTATCCATTGTAACTCATTTAGAATCTTCACTCCCACTCCCACTCTCTCTCTCTCTCTCTCTTTCACTCACTAAATGAATGAAACTGAATCATTTTGAGTGAGAGTAAAAGTCTTTCCTTTTCCTTTACTTCTCATCTTATCTTCTTGATCCTCATCTGATCCCAGGTTTTATCTCCTTTTTGCTGAATCACACATTTCGCCATATTATTCTTATCTTCATCGATTCCCTGTGTGTGTATCATATTATTTACATGGATTCAGAATAACTCAAATTTTCACCACTTTTTCCCCTTTACTCTTTAACTGATAAGATTACCATTCAACTATGAGATAAGCTTAATCTTTAGATTATCTTTGCATATCTTATAATAAGTAAAATGACAAATAATATTTGGATATTTAAAGAAAGGGAAAAGGTGAAAATGACTTGAAATAAGATTCTCATGAGAAACTTGAAATCCAAGTAAATGTTGTGTAAGTTTCAAGTGAGCAGATAAAAGGGAGTAAAACGATGATTAGGATGATTACTATCAAGTTTTTGTTACTCGAATCGATCTCTTAAAATTACGTGAGAAAAGGGAACCAGAGAGAGAGAGAGAGAGAGAGAGAAAGGGATGAAGATGGAGAAGGAGAAGATAAATCCCTTTTCCTCCCTCTGTTCAGGGCAAATTCAGGGATGAAATAAGAATATTAACTTTGCCTGTCATTGGATAAGAACCATTTTAACTCGAGAGAAAGAGGACAACATCTGAGTCTGATTGGAACAACATGAAACATGTTAAGATTAATATGTTACCATTATAGAGGAAAAGAGGGCGAAAGAAAAAACCTTAGACCCAAAAAAAGATCAATTTAAAGGTCATTTTATGAACAAGAAATTGTCGAAAATGAATAAAAGTTTTCGAAATTATTTTCAATCAAATGATTTCCATGATCAATTTAAAATAATGTGTCATTTTGTCAACCTTAAGGAATGAACAACATGAGAGTAAGTGAAATAAAAGACTAATCTGAATTTACCATGTAAAAGTTGAAAAATTTTCATCACGAGTTTGAGGTCACATTGAATGAAAAATAGTATTGGTAATAAAAAAAAAGTTTCTTCCAAGATGAGGGAATCAATTGATAGTATTATCATTATCATCATTCCAATCGTATTCATTCATAGATTCATTGATCAATGTCTTTTTATTACATGTATCAACCATCATCATCATCATCATGAATCCTGAGAATCGTTTGGAATTTTTTTTTCATTCCTTCATCCCCTGAAATGGAAGAGGATGAGAAAGAGAGAGAGAGAGAAATATTCTTAAAGATGAGGATGAAAAAAGTTCCAAATGCTTTGGATTATATAATGTTATTGTTGCCTGATAAAAAACCATTAACAGTAACAATGGTTGAGATTTTTTCCTCAATTGCTGAATAAAAAAGAGGTCAAAACATTTTCATACTTTTGCTCAATTGTTATCATGAGAAATTATCATATCATGATAATATCATGAATGAGTTGAAATAGTGAAAAATTGACAATCAAATTTCATTACAAAGGATAAAGAGAGGAAATAAAAAAGTTTCCATCTTTTTCATTCAATTGCTTGTTAATCATTAACAATTGATTTCGATTGGATCAATATTATTACATTTATTTAAATTGTCGAGTGAATTAATTGCGATGACGATTATCGTTAAATTAGTTTCAATGATCATCATCATCATTCTGATAATCATAATAAATGAATTGTAAGCAATTATTTGTATTAATTTTGAATGGAAAGATGATATTGGGAGAGAGTAAGAAAAAAGTTCTAATCAGATTCGAGGAAAAGTTAACTTAAATGATAAATGGTTCGAATATAATTTTTTTTTCTTCTTCTTTATCATGATGATGATCACTTTCTTCATGGTATCATCAATATTGTTCAACATATTAGTGATCTGTTCAATCGTTATCTTTACATGTTTTATCTTACACCTTAATCTTATTTGAGTTTATCAGTTGACACCATGTTTATATCTTTTAGGAATATCATTGAGTCTTTTTTTCATGGAAAAATGTTATTATTTCATATTCTGTGTGAATATTATGGGAACAAATTTTTTACTTCGTCAAGTGCTTTGTCTAAACAATATCAAAGTGTAGACAAACTTCAACATATTGATGATAAGGTTCACTGAATATATTTATATTTCCATGAGCAGAGAAAAAGTCAAAAAATTTTTCGGATACACTTTTTTTTCATGATACTTTTTGTTTGAGAGCTGATTTGTTGAACTGAACTCTTTTCATCAACTGTATCTTCACGTTGCTTGGTTTGATAAACCAAACAATTGAATACAATTCAAGTGAGAATGGAAGTGGGTGAAGACATGGGTGGGAGGATGAAGATGATGATGATGGTGAAAAAAGAGAGAGAGAGAGAGAAATGCTAAATGTGAGCAAATGTAAAACTTGAAATGTCATTGAAAGATGAAAATTGAATATCAAAATAGTTGAATGATTTCATGATAATCATAAGTAGAAATCACAATGAGAATGGAAAACTGTTCAGTTGAAATAGATAAAGGAATGAATAAGAATAGATATTGAGAGAAATGGTGGAAAAATGTTGCTCTTTATTTTCCTCATGTTGAAAAATCGATATGAAAATTTCATTGGAATTGAAACAAAATTGAAACTTTTGTGTATCTGTAATCGGAAGTTAACAGGGAATCAGAATCTCTCTCTCTCTCTCTCTCTCTCTCTCTCTCTCTCTCTCTCTGTATTTTTCTGTTTCAACAAAAATTCTGGTTAATATCTGATTCTATTTACTTTTGTGCTTACTTGATTGTCTCATTGTGTCTCATTAAACATTAGGTGATAATGATTATGATGATGATGCACAAGTGATATTATCAATTTAAAATGCAAATCAAATGCCAATTAAACATTAGGCCAATTATTCAATCAAAAGATGCAAATGAATTGAATTAATTGTCATTTATCCCATTAGATTGAGACTATGAATTAATATAACTATTATTATTATTCAAATGATAATGTTGACTAAGATTCATGAGACAGGGTGAAAAAAAAACTCTTTTTTGAAATGATGATTATCCTCAAGAAGAAGTTGAAACTTTTTTTCTCACTCATTGCTTGTTATCATTCCCTGCATGTTCATTGTATGTAACCGAGCATGATGAAAATTAAGCTCAAAATCAAATTTCATGGATAATTACGAGCGATAAGCGGAAAAAGTTGCTTCAGAATTGAGGCTTAAATTGATTGAAATCAAATCGTATCAGATTTTCCAATAACGAAAGATAATCAATCTGAAATGTCAACAGAACTTTATTTTTTTTCATTCTCTCCTTCAACCCAACAATTGATAATTAGGTTACGAATATGAATATAAATTGTTTGAAACTTTCTCTTCTCCATGCATTCATTGAGATCAATTACATTTCCATGTATTATATGAGCTTTTTTTCAACAATCAAGATCATTTCATGGTGATGATGATAAAAGACAATGTTACATGTCACCAATCAAGATTATATTGTAACTTGAATTGTTATTTTGATTCTTAGGACAATGTGATGATATATATCATTAGGAACTTCCGGTCAAATCGGAAACAAGTCATCGAGTTTATGAAAAATGATTAGCTGACAATCAATGAATTAATGTTTCATTCATGTAGATTAATTATAATTTGATACAAATTGTTGGACGTAATTGTGATTATCAGTTTTGTTCAGACAAATACGTTAATTTAATTGTTATGATTAATTGTTTCCTACTGAAATTCAATTAGTTTGGGAAGCAATTTTATGAATGAACAATTAAAAATCCATTAAAATCAATTGTTACAACAATTAATCGATATTTAATTTTGCAGTCTACGATTTTGGATTTTGTTTTCACAATTTAATCAACACTTGAATTAATTTTATTTTTCTTGTTTTGATTAAGTAAACTTTTATAAATTTAATTAACAATTTAGATTTTGATGTGAAGTGTAACAGGAATAAAAAAGTTAATTCATTTGCAGATATCAACAATTACTTTTTCATGATACAGTTTATTTTGTCTTGATGGTGATGAACAGCAATTAACATTAACCAGTTTCCGGTTTCATCAATGATTTAAGGTGAAAATCAAGAAGATTATCTCTGGTTAATGATTAAAGTTAACGAGCTTTAGTCTTATCGATGATTATCATTTGGTTATCATGTAATTTTCTGTTGTTACTCTTGTTTTTATCATGAGAACAGGAAAAAGGAATGTGTTCAGCAGAGAGGAGAAACATGGTCAAGGTAAATGAGTTTGAAGATGCTACTGGGAGTAAAAAGGGAGGGAGAGAGAGAGAGAAATGAGGATGAGGATGGATGCTGAATGTTAGGAGGAAGGGAGGGGTTGATGGGGTGGGGATGCTTGTTATTGATGCAGTGAGATAAATGGTATCATTTGGGCAAAAGGAGATGAACTGACGCCTCAAAATAGGAAATAACACTTTTGGGAGATGAAATTGAAGGGAAGGTGGGAAAGACACGTAAAAGAATTCGGATAATTAGGGTGACCTGAAATGGCCTCAATGTACAAATGATGATGATGATCATCAATGATTGTGATGCATCACGGAGATTCAATGAAAGAATAAGATGAAGAAAAGAAAAATGGTTAAATAAAGAAACGACAAAAAAGGTTATCAAATGATCATCAACTCAATTCCAATAAAGTGAAGCCTTAAGGCTTCAGGGTAACGATCATATTCAGTTTTCCATTTTGGTTATTTGCAGGGAGAGAAATGGAAAGATGAATAAATCCTATAACTGAATTACTTGAGTTTATGAGGATAAGAGAATGAGAATTACTGTTCACATTATCATTTCCGCTCTACCGCAATTCTCGGCGGATTAACGAGATGATCGATAATACAGTTAATACGATATTCGATTCCAAGTCTCATTTTTCGTCTTTTTCTCATCCATTCATATCGCTCTCTCTTTCTCTCTCTCTCCTCGAACCTTGAAATGAGTACATGGTAACATGCTCACTGAATTCAATTCAGGAATAGATCAGAAATCTGCTGAATTCAATTAGTATCTCATGTCCTTGGCTGAAACTCAAAGTTTTGAAAATCTTTCCCTGAATAAAATCACAATTAAACCTTTGATATATTTACATTTATCTATTAACTGATTACCTTTACCATGAGTGAAAAAGTTTCCGGTAAAAAATTGAGCAAAAGTTGAAATAACGATTAATTGTAATGAACCAGAAATTAATCGTCAATTAATTAATTAACATTGGACATTAAATCCAATTAAATCAACAGCTAATTATCTTTATTTATATAATATATAAAACTAAACTGTAATTAAAAAGTAGTCAAATAGAAAAGGTGATAAATTAGTTAATCAGTGTTGGATAAATTTCAACAATTAACATTTACTGTTTTATTGTATTAACCTACTAAATTACAAGTGAACAATTTGATTAAATTATTATTATATTACACAGAAATTATCATCGGTTTGAAAGTGTTAATTGAGTAAACGATTAAGTGAATGAACAAACAATTTCCTTGTAAAAGATAAACTTAATTCGTTTAATTGTTTCCCTTTTACCGTTAATCCTTGAAATGAAAAAGTGAATAAGTTACATGATAATGACAAGGAAAAGTTAATTTTTCTCATTTCCTCATTCACAATTTTCTGTTGAAAATTTTAGAGCAAAAAATCAATAATTTCAAGTTAGAAGGCAAAACATGGCTCAGAATCCGAATATCTCTTTCTTCATCATCATCAGCATCCAACATCTTCCAACTTCATCTTTTTAATATTCTCTCTCTTATTTTCTATTCTTTTTCTATTCTTTCCATGTTCAAAACTCTTCCCATGTTCCCATGAACGTTCCAATATTTTTCTTCTTTATCATCAACATTTTCTTCATATTCTTTTCTCTTTTTTTCTTCAGCCAATTCATTACAATTTTGACCAAAAGAAAGAAACTGTATCATTTTAGTTAGAATGATTAACGATCTTGTTAAAGAAGATGATGAACATAATAAAAACGACAAAAAAAGGCTAACGAAAATGTTACGTAAATTCTTAGCACTTTCACCATCATCTAGACTGAGAATGCTCTCATTTTTTTCTGAGATAATCTCGAATCTTTTTCATGAAATTTTCTTTCTTTTCTTAGTCTTAAATTATGTCTTAAGAAATTTTCGCATCCATAATAACCTCTAATCTTATCCTTGATTCAAATTAATTTAAAGCCATTTTATGTTAATACTTAATCTCTGGGATATCTATTAAATTTTCTCAATCTTTATCATCATTATAAACTAATTTAATACTTTAATTGTATTAAGATTGTTAAGGATAAGATTTTAAACATCAATTGTCTTAATGTCAGTTTCATTTCTCATCATCATCTTCTTCATCTCTCTCTCTCTCTCTCTCTCTCTCTCTCTCTCTCTCTCTCTCTCTCTCTTATTTCTATTCTTCCCCCTTTGAAAATTTTCCAATGAGGCTCAACGTGAAACTTGAGGATAACCGTCTTAAGAGCTTTGATCATCATCATCATCTCATCATAGGATGAAGAAGAACGAAGGAGGAGGAGGATGATGAAAAGGAGCATCTTCAGAGAGAGAGAGAGAGAGAGAGAGAGAGAGAGAGAGAGAGAGAGAGAGAGAGAGAGATTTAAAATGGAAATAGATGAAGAGATGGGAAGAAAAAAATAGAGAGAGAGAGTGAAGATGATTCAAAATCAGAACGCAAACTTGAGCCAAATGGAATTAAGGAGTGATGAATGTGTGTAAAGAAGATGATGTTGAAGATGCTGAAGAGAATTAGAAAACGAGAGAGAAATGATGATCATCATGAAGAAAAGAAATAAGAAGACAATGAGAAAAGAAAATGATTTGGTAACATTGGTAAAGAAAAAAGATGTTAGATTAACATTGCTCTCGTTTTTTTTCTGTCTATTGATCTTTTTGTTGGGACAATTAATTAATTATATTGTTTTCCATCAACATACTTAACAAGTTGATATGCAGAACAATTAATTGTTACAGAAAAAAAGAGACGATGACATTTTATTAAGAAAAGCGAGAGGGAAAAACAAAACAATCATGATAATTATGGTTAAGATGATTAAGATGAAAATGTGAATATCTAATTAACATGGTTGTCAGAATTGTCTTTCAATTAATAAGATCAGTTTAATCATGTTAATCATAATTATCGTAATCAGATGTTATCATCACTGAAAGAGGGCTCAGTTTATCATGAAAGATTATGAGTATTTTCTTAATTATTTTAGTAAATATTTTGATTGGAGCACAAAGTTTACAATCTAAATTGGACACTGGTCACTAATGATAATGATAACCAAGCATTTTCCATATCATTGACTCTTGATAACCTTAATTTTGATTGAAATAAATGATTACTTTATCAAATTTGTATTCGCAATTTGTTATCATTGCCGATGATGATTCTCATGATGATCATCATTCCGTATAGGATAAAAAGATATGATGGTGATGAGAAGATGTTGAGATATTGAAACTGATTCAGCATTCGGTATAAACTGAAAGAAGATGATAAATAGTTTGATTCATATCAATCTTTAGATACGAAACTTTGACATGACTTTCAATTTTGTTTTTCGATAACAACAGAAGAAGAAGAAGAGGAAGAGAAGTGAAAGAGAGAAAGTAGAAGATTGAAAAGGTAAAGAGAGTGGGAGGATAATCAGGGAGGAGGAAGAGAGAGAGAGAGAGGAGAGAGAGAGAGATGCTGAATGATCTTGAATCTTTGGTGAATAGTTCTGAGGGTAGAAAAAAACTCTCGGAATCTAAATTGAAACATCATCCGTATTCTCAACATTTTTTTCACTTCTTCTCACAATGAATCAAATACCGTGACTTAGTGTCCATAGAGATGAGGTTTTCTCGGATGATTATGATGATCATCATCATCGCTGATGATGATTCTTTCTTGAGATTTATATTCTAAGAAATGGCTGATATAATGTTGTTGAATGATGATCATGATCATGATGATAATGATGAGAGAAAGAAAGAAAGAGAGAGAGAGAGAGCTGATATTTCACATAAAAAGGATGGATGCTTCTGAATCTTATTCCTTTTTCTTCATCTTCCTCTCTACAATATCGATTGATAAGTATTGATCATTTAAATAATGATTCTCATTGTTGGATACAATGAGAGAGCTTAACTGTCATTAACCAATTTAGTTTTCTATGTATGTTTATATCTGTTTATCTATTTAGATGAACAAGACAAAAGGAGCATCATCATCATCAGAATCATCTGACAACTAATTTACTCTTTTTTTTTGATTGTTTGTTTGTATGCTTTTTGCATTTTGCTTGGGATGAAGATGAGAAGATGATACTGATGACAAGAATAAGATGATCGCCTTAAGATAATGATTATTATATAAGCGCTCGATTGTCACATCGGTAATTTGCAGATAGTTAATAGTTTTCCTCGAATCATTGTAAAAGAATAGATTTTCTCGATAAATGAATGTGTCGAGAAGATGATGATGAACAACAAGAGAAAAATAGAGATGAAAAAGTTCGAAGAAGAAGATAATTAATGAAAGAAAAACTGTTGGTGATAACCTTTAATAGTGATGAAGAAAATGAGAGAGAAAGAGAGAGGGAGAAGCTGATTAACGGGAATATCTTTTGGCTTTGTGATGAACACGCGCTTCCCCCTTTTCTTATCTCCATCATGGAGATAAAAATGATTATATTAAAGTTTCAAAGTCTTTATAAGGATGAAGAAAGGTCATCATCTTGATACTCATAATCATCATCTTCTTATGAGGGGTTACAATGTTATTAGTTGTGCGTGTGTGTGTCTATTTCCAGAGTGTAAGGTGTGAAAATGTGGAATGAGATTCATGGTGATGAAGAAGATGAGGAAAGAAAAGGAAGTGGAAAAAGAAAAGAAACTGCTGATGATGATGATGATGAAAAGAACTGTGAAGTTTTTTAAGAACAAATGTAAGTCTCTCTCTCTCTCTCTCCATTTAGCTCTCTATTTGACCTAAGCATGAGATGAGAATAAAAAGAAAGTTGAATCGATGTTTGGGAATGAAAGAGTGAAAAGAATAGAACAGGAGAGAAAAAGAGAAAGGGAAATGGAAAGGATGAAGTAAAAAAGATGAAGAGAAAATCTTCTGGAAGAGAAGGAAGTAAGAATGGTGGAAAAAGTACTTAGGATGCTTGGCACCCTTTTCTTAATTTTCTCTCTCTTTTTTCTCTCTCTCATTTTGTGTTACTTTTCCATGAAAATGATGATGATCATCATCAGCATCCTCATCATCTATTTCATCATTTTCTCTTTCTTTTCTTACAATTTTTCTTACCGTTATCGTAGAAACTTAAAGTGAAGCTAATCTGAAACCAGTGATTCCAATGTTGCCAAACTGTGTTTATATTCATCTTTATGTCTGGAGAAATCGAAAGAAAGAGAAAAAGAAAGAGAATCGGAGAAAGAGGATGAATTTCGTTTGCGCAAAATCTTTTACTTTCTTTTTTTTTTCCTTTCATTGAATGAGCATGAAAAGAGATGATGATGATGAGGGAAGATGAAGAAGAAAAAGAGATTGAAGAAGTGAATCTAAATCTGGAGATAAATTGGTTACCATTCCTTGGATCCGATTCACCACTAAATATAGTTTGTAAAAGGATCGACTTATCTGCTGAGTTTAACTTTACCTTTACGAGTTTAACTCAATGTTCATCCTCATCCCTTATCCTTATCCTCATCATTGACTGAGATATTTCCAGAGTTTCCAAATCTTTACCATCGACAAGGACAAAAATATTTGATCCCAAATGAAGTCGCTCCTTCCCTGTCTCTCTCTCTCTTTATATCTCTCTCTCTCTCTCTCTCTCTTTCGCTCTCTCTGACACACTCCCTGTGATACTTTCACATTCTCATCATTGTTACTCTTCCAGTTACTCACTAACCATATAAACTTGTTCTCATATGTTAACATCTTTACCTTTCAGTTTTTTCTCTTCATTTTCATCACAACTTTTTCATCTTCATCTTCATCTTTTTCTTCTTCTTCTTCTCATTTTCTCTCAGTGTTAATTTTACTCTTTTCGTATTGTTCAGTAATAAAAGTCTTCTTTTTTATTAAAGTGTTTCACTTTCGAAAAGTTGATGATTATCATGAAAGATAATTTAAAGTTCTAATTCAATTATTTGCCTGAATGGGATTGGAAAAAGAAACCCGATTAGTATTAAATTGTTTTAGTGTTTCTTTTAATTTTTATACTTTTCGATTTTTCTATTTTTCTTTCATGGTGTTTTTTTTTCATTCATGATATTTCTTTGTCTCTCTCTCTCTCTCTCTCTCTCTCTCTCGAATCCATGGGAGAGATAATATCTTAAAATGCTGATGAATATTCTTGATAGAAGAAGAGAAAATTTGAACCTGAAATTTGATGAAATCGTTTCCTGGTGTTCCATGAGATTAACAGTAAGAAAGATCGATCAACTTAATTTACTTAATATCTTTTGATAATCTTACGATTATTTGGATTATCCACTTTTTTAATCGAAACATTTTCAATCAATTGGATATTTAATTTACCTTTTCTTATCCCTCTGGAAACACACAATGAACAAGATCAAGGTTCAGATGAGACAAGATGAACATTACATGTTCATTTTCACTGAAAACATGGGGAACAAAAAAAGATGAACTCTCTTGGGATCCCCTGAAAGCTTCATGATAACCAACATATTCAGTGAATTTTTTTTTCTCCATCACATGTTCAACGATTTTCTTGTAAGTAAGAGGAAAAATATATATATCAATTGAAACAATAATGTCCAGATAGAGTTCAGTGAAGATTCAGCATAACATTATCTCCTTAAATTGAATGATCAATAACTTGAGTTAGAATATGAAGAAGAAGATGAGAAGAAGATTGAACAAAAGAATAGAGGGAAAGATGATGAATAAATAGAAGATAAATGGGATGAGAAAGAAGAGAGAAAAAGAAAAAGGATGTTAATGATGTTGAGTAGAAAAAGATTGCAAAGCAAAATGTTCGAGACTTTTTAAGGTTGACTGATTACTAGAAGTTCATGGGAATAATGAACAACCATGAGTAATTTCTCTCTCTCTCTCTCTCTCTCTTTATTGTCATTAAATTGTCTCAATGGTTAAGAAATAATGTCAACTGAAATTCAGTAGGAAAAATAAACCCAAAGATTAAGATGATGGACAAGAAGAGGAGGAAAAAAAAGTTCTGAAACTGATGATTAATCCCAAATGCTGATCTCTAGTTGGTTGAATCCGGGCCAAATTGATTTTGTTTCATCACAAGATTATTAAATAATATTTGGTCCCCTTCAACCAGCTGTAGTAAAGCATTAATCAACCTCCACAATCAGTTGATTGTAATCAATATTTACGAGACATTTGTATTAATGAAAACTTCAAATCACGTCAACAGTTTCATGTTTTGTTTTCATCTCATCTTCATTCATGATCAACTTTCCATTTGCTATTCCATGATAAAAGTTCAGTTGAACGATTCAGTTGAGATATATTTTGTTACCCTTTATAATGTGTATGAAAAATATTCAATCAATTTAATCAACTGAAAATGAATACGAGATTGATTAATGTTAATCGATTTGACCAATGGTCTCTATTTGTTCAATTCAATCATCACCTAAATCTTACCTTTGATTATTTTGTTTTCCCTTTGTCTGTAGCTATTGATCAGAGTTGTTATTGATTCTGGTGTAATAGTAATAACAATTAACTTTGATTGTCAACCATCAACAAGTAAGTAAAACAATTTCCAATGAAACCGTTGAAATCACAATTTAATTATCCAAGTTGAATGAATGAAAAAAAAAACTTCAATCAACAATATAAACAATCAAAAGGTTAACCTGAATACGATTGATTTTTTTTCTGTTCACAAGTTCTTAATCATTATCAGGGGATTATCATCTGAGGCGTTGTCCACTTTCATCATTAGTATCATGTCTATGGTCAGTGAGCTCAATCAGGACTGAAATTAGGTTAATAGGGTTAATCAAATGGTTAATTGTTACAATTGTGTTACGATTTTCATTTCTATCTCTCATCCATTGACAGAATAATAATAATAATATTTACTCAAAATGTTAATGTAAATACTATTGAATAACATAATCATCTTATTTATTTTGTCACTCAATGAATTATTTAAGAATCAATAATAATCTCAATTGAGTGTAAACGATTTGCTGTTGTTTTCCATGATTAACTCAATATAAGATTGTGAATGCTGAATGGAAAATAGGAAATTTTTATCAACTGAGAAAACAATTTATCTATTTAATGTGAACTGGATCAGAATTTTTTTCTTCTTCTTTAAGTGTTTAATGTGACTCTTGGGATAAACTTATAATCGTCCTGAAGGTAACGAGTAAAAGTACTGATCAAAGGATAAGGTGAAATAATTCAGTTCCAAGTTTATTTTATCCCTGAAACTGATCAACTAACATTAGGTAAACAATTGAAATCCATTGAAAGTTAAATTGAAAGATAATTCAGTTCCAAGTGATTAAAAAAGTTTTTCTAATTTTCTCAGGGACCTTAACATTATTTTCCTTACAGTGCCAAATATTATTCAAGATATTTTGAGTATTGGCACTTGGAATCATTGGTAATTAACATGGTATTTCCTTAATTACAGAACTGAGTTATTATTATGTATTGAATTCATTATTATTGACAACAATTTGAATTGATAAAAGTTCAAGTTCAAATTTGATTTAAAACTTAACTAATTAGATTTCAACTGAACTTTTTCATGACACAGGAAAATTATTGAAAATTTGTGTGTCTTTCAGCTCGTTGATTAACTTTAATTATTTGGTAACATATTAGCTTGATTATTCATTAAGATTATCATGTTGATCAGTTGATACTGATACTCTGTGAGTAGATAAATGGATTAATTAAGAAATTAATTGACTTTAGATAAGCTGAATTGAGAAAGAGTGAGAGAGAGAGATGAAATTAATGAGCAAGGTGAAAAGTTATTCGAGTGTTATTATCTTTAATCAAGTTTACTCACAAATAATCAAGGAAGTTGATTGAAACAGAAGATGAATCGAAGGCAACTTCCGGTTTAAGCTCAATAAAAGACATGGTATATTCATGGAGGCAAACGGATTTCCTTTCAACTATTCACATTCAATCAGAAAAGTTCAGAAAGTTTCAGATGAATATAATATTAGAAATCATTGGATAACAGTATTGATCACAACATCTAAATTGATAATGATGATTACGTTGAATCTCATCAATGAAACAAGAACGAGAATTAATCAAGAAAAAAAAACGATCCGGAAGCAACAATCAATTTCCAATTGTGTTGCTATCACAATTTACCTTTCAATTTAAAATGATTATCTGATTGTTATCAACATTGTAAACTATTTGTAACTATTGATATTGACCAATTGTTGTTATAATTAAATTGATGAAACCATTGTGATTGAAATTTGATTGAAAGTTCAACTAATTGCTGGATTAATTTACCTTCATGTTATATATATTATGTGACCATCATGAAGTTAATTCTGAACATTAATAATGAATTGATTGATGATTGATCAACAATTAATTGACTACGAATTGTTGATTCATATTTAGCTTCATTATCAGCAATCAATTATCAGTCAATTAATCAAATGAAAAATAAATTATTCAATTGAATTGTTATTAAATCATTTTGATAACTAGGGACATCTTTTGGTTACCAATGAAAGTAATTGGATCACAATTAAGAAAACAAATTAAATTAATTACCTTTGGCAATTGTATTCTAATCATCGATAGTTAAACTTATCTAGTTAATTTAGTTGATATTTATGTATGAAAATTGATTAATCATTTTAATTACTCTTTGTTAACTGTTGTGAACTTGATTTTTGGTATATAAAGTTAATTGTTTAATTCAGTGTTAATGATTAGTACAAGTTGGTGACAATTTAGTCAACCATTTGATCATTAGATTAGTTTAATAGTTAATAAAATAACGGTACAATTAGGTCAAGTGTAAATCAAGTTAAATATTAAATTAAATGATTGTCTGATGTTGATCAAGTTTATTTGTTTTGGAAACAATTTATTTTATTATTAAATTTGATTATTTAAATTATTAAACAATTTGCTTCGATTACATTATCTTAATTGTTAAGGGTGAAATTTAACCGGAAGATTAATGAGCTAATGAATATAATTTCCTATAACAATACAATTAATTAAATTGATTCAATTAACTTAATGATTCTGTGATTGTTTTTGGATATCACATCGTATATGTAGACAAACATTAAACATTCAATGTACAATCAATTAATTGTCTCAAGTTGAACGTTAATTGTGACAAAAATTTAGTATAAATATAAAGATTTTATCGAACTGAAAATCATTCCAATCAACGTTCAACAATCAGTCAACAATCAACTTTGAGTATTTTCAATTGTTCTAAACTTTCGTCCTCTCGAATCAACCAAAATGCGTCTTTCGATCATCTTTGTTTTCATCTTCGCTGTTCTCGCTCTTATTGGTACTAATGCTGTCGAAGCGGGAAAGAAAAAGTCTTATAAGAAGTCCCCACCACCGAAAAAGTCTCCACCACCACCACCAAAGAAACATGGACATGAATAGTGTTCCAATCGGCGATTTCATCAGCTGATCAAAAAATGGTTCGTTATTTGATTACCTATTTCATCCTTCAGAATTTTATATTAACAGAAACTTATTCAGATTCCAAAAACTTTTAAAAAAACTTTTTACTTGCGAAAATTTTTCCATATGAAAACTGTAAGCCCGAAATTCAAAACTTTTACCCGATTAAAATGATTTAAAACTAACTAATTGTAGTCATGATTTTTTTACTGTTCAATTGTGTTGCTGAATTTGCATTTCGCTAAATTAACTAACGATTATTACAAATTTACACCATTTTCGTTGTCAGAAAATATGTCATTTATAACGATTTAGCTTTAAAATTATCACAAGAAACCTAAAGGTAGTGACAGTTATTAAAACGAATCGACTATTCTTGTTCTGGTGATTTTTTCGGTACCAATTTACCATCGACCAGATTAAGATTAAGTCTATCCATTAGATCAGAATCGGTAGTTAAATTGAGATCTTTCAATCCTCGAGCTATTTCCATGTTTTCGTTACAATTAAAGAGTAAATTTCTTGTCGCATACGTGGCCCATTCTCTGATGAAAGGGTTATTCATATCGAATGAGTGTAAATCAAGAATCAATGGAATTGCATCGATCTGAGAAGCAATTAATTGTAAATTTGGTCGATTGTGAGCTAGATTGGATACTAAGCGAACTAAATCTTTTTTCAATGTCGCCAAATTGCCTCCATTTTGTTCAGAATTCTGATTCGATTCTCGGTCTCGCAAGGCTTTCGCTTTATGTAAGAAATGAATCCTTTTAAGAGCTCCTATGGAAAGAGAAGACGAAAAAGAAAATATCAAAATTAGAATATATTAGTAAACGTAGAAGAGCAGTAGTACCAATAGTATTTCTGAACAAATTATCGTCATCAAGTGAAGGTGATTGATAAGTTTCGTTACAAGAAATCTCACAAACAATACTGATCAGTCTTGCAATGAATGTGACCTCATCCGTTGTCCAGTTTCTGACCTCATCTTGTGACAACATCAAGAGTTTTTCCTTCAATAGATTAACCAGAATATTAATATTATTCTCCTTGATTCTTATTCTACATCGATTATCATTATCCTCGGTAACCATTTTCCAAATTACATCGAGAATATTTCTGAAAAGTTAAGAAAAAAAAAAGAAAAGTCAAATGAAATAGCCAATGAAACAGAAAGAAAATAACAATAAACTTACAGATGACTTTTGGACTGATCGATAATCGATTTGAAATTGATATTTTGTCCCAACAAAAGCTCCACAATAAATAAACTGCGAATGACAAGTTAACATTAATTTTGAACTATTAATACGATTCAGATTCTACTTCATCTTACCTCCATTCTGAAAGATCATCAAAAGATTTCAACAAAAGCCCATTGATCAGACTTGCGACATGAGATTCATTTGAAATGAACTGATTGAGAACCTCGTTGTCCAATAAGCAATGATAAATAACGGCACTTGCAACTTTCACCAAACTATCATCAGGATTGACAATCAGCCTGAAAATGGAAAAGTCATTAAAAAGAGATTGAAATTGAAGGCAACAAAGTAAAGAGATTGATCTGAATTACCATGGATCAGATTTACAATTTAAAACTTGGAATATAAATTTTCTGATTGGCCTTTTTTCCGATTCTGGTCCAGCGGTGATATTGGCATAGAATTGTAAAAGACATTTGATAGCATCAAGTTTATTTGTTTTCTCTTCACTTTGATCGAGATTAAGGTGACAAGAATTAACTGAAAGCCAATCACCTGAAAGAAAAAGTAAATCACTGTGTCTATGATAAAAATAGAGAATAGAAAACAAATAATTAGAAAAACATAAGAAAATAAAATTCGAAAATTGTGACCAACGAAAAATCAACTTACCCTTCGATAAGCTCAAGATTAGCTGAACAACCGGCGCAACAATTTCTTAATAATCGAAATATATTACAGAGAATATGATAATAACATTCATCTTTTTTATCTCCGTAATGGTCATTAATTAACCTGAAAAGAGAATAAATGTTTTGAAGACATGGACAATCAAGAACAATTGATCTCAATGAAATGTGACTTTTTTTCACAACAAGATCAAGATGAGAATCCAAAGAGATCCAATCCTGTTGTTGGCAAGTAAATAGACAATTACCAAGAGATGAATCAAAAGATTCCAAGTTCCACTCCATTAGAAATTGGTGGGTGAGGGAGAGAGATAATTAATTACTTTGCTATGGGTAGTAAACAATTAACATTAATCATTTAATTGGGAAAAAAGAGAAAGAAACAAAACAAAAACAAAATTAACCGAAAACCAGATCAACACCAGACTCCACCTTCTCCTTTGCTGTTTGTTTACATCCGAAAACCGCGACTTTTAGATGAAGACAATTAAACAAATTACCGAGAGAATAAACAATTAAAAAGATTATATAAACACGAATGTAAAACCGATAAACAAAATTAATTATATAACAAAAGAAAACAATTAAATGATTAATGATCGGAAATTTCGCTTCTGTAATTAGCCTTCTAGACTTTAGATTTAAATCTAATTAGACTTGAACCCAAGTCTAAAGTCTAATGAATATTTAAAAATTTTCTAAAAAAAAGTTTAAAATTTTCCTCGAATCCATAAGTCCAGGCTAAAGTCCAAATAAACCGTTCGAATCCAAGTCCAAAGTCTAATCATTTAGTTGTGAAAGTTAAACTTTTAGAAGCTCTGATCGGACAAAAAAAGAAAACCAGAAAATCCTTGAAAGAATTTTTCCTCTTTTCTCCGATAGATGGCGACAAAAAGTTCGAAATTATAATTAATCTTTTGTTTCGTTGGAGTTTTTTTTTCTGATCTCTTTCTCTTGTTGTTTCATCTCAATTAGAATTCTTGATTAAAAAGGAAACAATTAACATCCATGTATCCGAAATGGAAGAGAGAAAAAAAAATCACTCTCGATGAAACTAATTCGTGTCCCATTGACCCATTAGATTTATTGTTCGACTCATTAAAGATTAATTGAGAGTGAAAAGATTAATCTATTTGATGATAAACAACAATAACAACAACATAAGGTTGAAACATAAATAATTAATTAATTAATTAGTTAATTAATCCATCATGAAAAGAAAAGAGAGTTTAGTTGTATTCATTATGTTTAAGGATTTAAAAGATAAATGAGAAGCAAATTAATGTTAATTGACGCGAATTAATAATAATTATTGTATAAGAAGAAGAGTAGAAAGAGAGAGAGAGAGAAAGAAATGGAACTGAACAAATTTCAAGTTAATTGTGATAATCAAATTAAGAGCGAAAGTTAATCACTCAATAGAAATAAAAACAATAATAATGATTAATTGTATATGAAAAAACAATCCGCTGAGGAATAACCTTTATTCAACATTAGTTTTGTATCTAGAACTTGATTTGCGCTGTTTTGTGATTTACCACAAACAAAATGTATTTGCATCGCAATTTAAAACAATTTAGTTGCAATTTGTTGCTGATTAACAGGGTAGAGGAAAATTTTAAGAGAAAACAAGCCAGAAAGAAAGAGAAACAGAGAGAGAGAGAGAGAGAGAGAGAGAGAGAGAGAGAGAGAGAGAGAGAAAAGATTATGAGATTGAAGATAAAAATGATGAGTATGATACTGATGATGGTGATGAAGAAAATGAAAGGATGAGGATGAGGATGAGGATGAAGATGAAGATGGAAAACGAAAAGAAAGAGAAAGAGAAAGAGAAAGAGAGAGAAAGAGGGTGTGGTTGTAGGAAGAAAAAGGGTATTCATGATAATGAACAATTCAGAAAAGGAGCAAGAATTTATGGTGAATGAAAAAATGCTCAAAACTATAGAATTTTTTGTATTTTTGATATTTTCTTTTTTTTTTCGTCAATTTCAATTTCTAACAATTTATTAATTAGCTTTATCATTAATTAGCTTTGTTTCGTCGTCTTTGTCATCGTTATTATCGTTATGTATCAACAATATCATCGGTGTATATGTCGTGGGGTGAGAGAGAGAGATAGAGAGAGAGTTTGTGTAAATGTGTAAGAGAGTTTAGTGTATATGAGTGGGTGTTTTTTTCTTCTTCTTATATATAAATGTTTTCTTTTTTTTTCATCACGATTCTTGATTCTTTTCAGGCATTAATATGAAAAGGAGATTAAGGAAAAGAGATAAGATTTCATGATGAGTGAGAAAAGAACGAAAAAGAAAATGTCAACAAATGATTTCGATTTTTGTTTGTTGGGTTGTCGTTTGTTTGCTTGCCAAATGTGATTTCAATTTTATCGTCGTTTCATTTTTTTTTGCTTTAATTTAGTTCAATTTGAAATTCGAAATCTATTTATATATTTATATATATATATATTATCGTAACTAATGTTATTATTATTATTGAAAGTTTTCATCATCAAACCGCTGTTTCGATACTTTGACTGTTTTCTGAGTCGATACTTCGAGCCTTTTGATTAATGGTTTCCGGTTTATCCTTATCATCGTCAAAACTAAAACTATGAGCCACACTTGCACTTGCACTTCCTCCTCCACCACCACCTCGGTCTCCGGTGAAAGGAGATTTACTTGTTGGGGACATCATGTTGGAACCAGTGTCAAGGGAAGCTGATTTCATGGCCGCTGCTCGACGGAGAAGTGACTGGGGAGGAGGATTCCTAGAGTCAACACCGCTCCTAAATGCGTTCACAACACGAATCTGATAAAATACACGGAAGAAATTAAAGTTTAAAGTCGAAAACAAAGGAAAGAAGAAAAAAAAACGAGAAAAAAGAACAAAATTAGAACAAAATTAACTGATAATTGCGATTAAATCATAATAATGATAATAAAAGACAAACAAACATTGAGAAAATTGATTAGAAAAAGGTGAATGCAAATTGCGACAATTTTTATAAGCAATCAATCACTAAAACAAAAGTGAGCAAATGATAAAAAAAACAATCAAGTAATTAGAAAGCATAACAATTAACAAATAAATGACATTAATTATTATCTATTGATTAGTAATAGACAATAACATTAATTGGAAAAGGGAGTTAAAGATAATATATTCATGATCCATGCAAATACCACGAGCTTTAAGTTTTTTTTTTGCAGAACTTGGTGAGATAACAATTAACTTAATTGTGAAAATAACAATGACAATAAGGTGTTCACAGTTAATTTGATTGATTGGTGATAGATTCAAAGTGTGTGAGTGAGCATTGTGTTGATGTTATTGTAGATATTAGGTTAGTATTGATACAAAATGAATACTTATATTATTTTTCTGTGCATTGTTGTTGTGTTACTATTAATATTAATACAATTAAATTTAATTACCATTAGATTAGTTTATCAACAAGTCAATTCTAATTGCATCCAAGTAATAAATGTTGTTTCTAAATATTGAAACAATTAAAGTGAGTTGAGTGAAGGTGCTTAAAGGCTGTTAGATAATAATTTCACTCGTTAACAGTTAATCCATTAATCCAAATGATACTTAGCAAATGATTATCATGATATTAAACTAACAGGGATCACACCCAATGTGATTACATGTATACACTTGGATGCAAACATGAGAAACTATTGAAATAACATGAGAGATAGATAATGAGTTCATCATCAATTCATCTTTCACAATGAGATTGAAAAGTGAATGAGAAAAACAAAATGGTTGCTAATTGTGCGAGTTGATAAATATCATTAGAATTATATAATTGATTGATTTGCTTAATCTCATTCTTACATCTAAATTGTTATTATTTTGGTTGATTATCTTCAGTTTATATTAATACATTAAAGTTAAATTATATTTTCTCCTTGTAGTTTTTTATCAATTGGGAAAAAAATTGAGGAAAAAGTGAAAACCGAAACAAAATTTACACAAAGAATCATGATAATGAATCCCTATTACCAGAATTATTCATTCATCATGCTACTCACCATTTGAATAATAGGTTGGAAATACCATGTTAATGATTAATCATTTAGTTTACAGGTTAATTTTCAGCGCTGAGAAATCACTACGTTCTAATAGGCTTCTCGGTGTACCCTGAATGATATTGTTACATATTATATTTCAATCAAAAGTAATCAGAATTATATTATAATTAAAAAAAAAGTAATTGTTACTCTGTGTTCAGTGAGAAAAAAAAAGTCAAAGCTCAGTGATTTTTGTTTATCTTCATTTGGAGTGAGAATATGTTATCAGGGTGAATTTGAGTGTATCAATGGAGAGAGATGATAAGTATTAGAAAAGGAATACAAATGAAATTAAAACAGATAAATTCAGGGAAAAGGATGAGGTGTTGATGAAGAAAATGGTGATAATAATGATTATATAATGTGTATATTATCATTTCTATCATTATTATCAACTTCTTATTCAAATATTGGGATTGATTTGATAATGAATATAATACATGGTAATGATGATACGAGAAGGAGGCAAGCATGAAAAAAGATGATAATGGTTTTCTTTCAGCTCATATAATATATAAATCAATTCATTTTTTTCCTCTTCCTCTTGCAAACACAAGCAAATATGAAAGGATAATAATATATATATACAGTCAACTGCCAGATAATGAGACTCTCTTAAAATAACGTTTCTATTGTAACCAAGACAACCGAGCTGTGTTTTTAATTGTTTACTTTTGTTAATTAATCATTTTTAAGAAATTTGATCGAAATTTTCTTAATTAAAAATGATTAAAATTAGTATTGGTCATTCAAAAGGGTAAATTGATAGGAAAAGGGGCTCAAAAAGCTCATTAAGTGTTTCAGTAATTAATTAATAGAAATCAAATTTTCTGTGTAAATAGTGATTTTAAGCTATTTTCAGAGAGAGTCTCATTATCTGGCAGTCTCATTATCTGGCAGGTGACTGTATATGAAAGAAGCGACAAAGAGATAATTAAATGCAAAGAAGAAAAAAAAACAAACTGATAAAATGAATGAAACATTGTGAACAAAATAAAACGTGGTGCAATTGATAGTAATCAATGAATTCATATGAATTTGAATTTCATGAGTGTTGGTTAAAGAAGCGGAAACAAGAGTGTGAGCGATGTTGACACTAAGTATTGTGAGTGTTTTGTGTGTGTGTTATTATGTGTGTGTTTGTGTGAGTGAGAGAGTGAGAGTGAGAGTGATAATTGTGAAGAAGACAAGATTCAAGGTGAGAATTAGGAACAGAAAATAACAAAATTTGATATAAAAAATAAAGAAAATGAAACATTGTGACATTTAGGGAAATGCTGGACGAGCGAGGACGTGTAAGTGAGTTTATGTTTGTGTGACTTTGATAATCATCTTTAAATGATTAGTTGATTCAACTAATTAGTACAATTAATTGAGAGACTGTTTTAATTGTTTGGGAGGGATAAATGAGGAGCTTACAGCTTGATCAGTTGCACTTTTACTGTAGGGTACAGGGATCAATCGATCCTGTAGTTCACCTCCAATGACCTTTGGTGGGTATTCAAGATGTGGAATCAAGTGAGTGTGTCAAAGTGTATTTTGTGTGTGTGTTTGGTTGTGGTGAAGAAATGGAGAGAAAGAGAGAGAGAAAGAAAGAAAATGAAGATAAGAAGAAAAAAGAAAGAGAATGATAAAGAGAAGAAGACAAAAGTAGAGAAATGATGATGATGATGATGATGATGAAAGATAAATGATGAAGATGAAGAAAAAAAAGTTTAACGATTAGTAGATAGAAAATGAAAGCAAAGTGACCCAAGGATAAAATTAATTAGGTTTTAATTAACAATTAAATAAATTGTGAATTGTAACTAAGATACAGATTAAAGTGTAATAATAATGAATAAGTGATTAGGTGATGAAGGAGAGAGAGAGAGAGAGTGATGGAGAAAGTGATTTAAAGGAAAGAAAATGTGATGAGGAAGATGATTTATTCTTCTCATTCGAATGGGATGTTATTCTAATTTATTCTAAACTCGAGCTACTGACGGATCGTTAGGAATCAATTAATTATCGTAAATTAATTTTAAATCGTTAGTATTGTTTCCAGAAACTAATTTAATTCTCAATTGTTATCGCTAATGAGCAATAACGTGTTCCATTAATAATAATAATAATAATGATAATAGTCTAACATGTAAGATGACAGGATCGAAGTGGGAATTGGAGAGGACGAAAGGAGTTCGGTGTGAATGGACAATAAACGATAAATATATAAGAATTATATATTCAAATGGATAACAATTAAATGAGTAATTTGACTGATTTAACAAATGAATACAATTTGATTGGGGATTAGGATAAGTGTTCATTTGAAATTACAATAGGAAACGAAACGAGAAAAAAAAGAGATTGGGATTTATAAAGTGACTTTGTTGTTCAACTAAAATCTAAATTGTTGTTCGTCAAAAGGGATATTTGGTTTTAATTGTTTTTCGTTTTAACGATTAAGAAAGTTGATTAAATTGACTGTTAATCAATCTACGTTATTGTTTAGAACTAGATCATTTTTTTCGTATTTTGTTTTCGCATAAAAATTAACAGCACTTATCCAAAGAGAGTAATAGATTTGCATCAGCGCTCCAAAAAAAACTGACCTCAACCAAAGAGAAGGTAAAGTTTTGTTCTTATAACGAGATTATTGTTACTCTACGTGGGGCGAAAGGTTGAGCACCAATGGTCCGTCTGTTTGAGTGAATGAGTGATTGATAATTGAAGGGAAAGTGATCGTGATGAAATAAAAGGAAATGGTGATGGAGATAAATGAAAGAAAAGGCGGGAAAAGGTGTGAAAAAAAAGAGAAAAAAGAGAAAAAAAAAACAAAAAAAAAACGTAAAACAAAAAGATAACAAATAAAAGTTTTGAAATTGGAATAGGAAGTGGCCTGAGATGTTCAGTGAGACATGATAACGATTGAGACACCAAATTGATTGTTAATTATTAACCCCAATTCTGATGACAATAATCACTGTTTACCAAAACTCTTGAATCATTTAGATGATCACAAGTAAATAATGATCAGAATTGAAGTTAAAGTTTCAGCGCAGTTTTAGTTGAATGTTAATTGTTAACCATTAATCTTTTAGCAAAATATTTACTTAATCAACTTTTTTTTTCGTCTTTGTTATTGTTTTATTATCATTATTATTATTTTGTCTTCAACTGTATGTTTGTTTTATATGTTCAATCAGTTGAGAAACTTGAAGAGATGAACTTTTTGTGTTCTACTTGACTTTTTCGTTTGAATCTTATCATGAGATGATTATCATCATGATAAGAGGTGAAAACAAAAAGGGAAATGAATGGACAAAGTTGTAATAGTAGTAGTGTCAGTGTGTAAGTGAGAGAGAGAGAGACAGACAGACAGAGAGGGAGAGAATATGTGAATCAGTGAGTATGTGAGTAAGAGAGAGAGAAAGTGAGTGTGTGAGAGGTTTTTATTGTATTTGAAAAAAAAATGATTTCGTTTTAAATAACAATTGTAAATTCAATTTTGTTTGTCAATCAATTTGAATTATCCTATGAGATTTTTTTTTGGAACAGAGAAAAAGATTCATTGTTTTCATGAAGAAAGATGAACAAGAAGAAAATTTTTTGTTGATTAAAGTTTTTTTTTTGATTTACGATTCGTGGTTTTGACCAAATTGTCGAGTCAATAGTTAAGTTTATAGTTCATTTATTAATTGTGATTGATTAAAGAAGAAGAACAAGATTGGATGAAAGGATGGAAAGAGAAAAGAAAGATGAGGCAGGACGATGAGAATGATGACAAGGATGATGAATGAAAATGAATCTTAGAGAGAGAGAGAGAGAGAGATAGGGAGAGGGAGATAGAGACTGAGCTTTGTTAATCGTTGTTTTCATTTCATTGTAATTTGTTTCTGATTAATTATAATCAATTTTTTCATCTAAATTATAATAATTATCATGAGTATTATCATCATTCTAACATATCGATTGTTATATTTTCATCCATAATTATCATCCTTTTCCAATAGTAATAATAATAATAATGACTAACCAAGAAAAAGGATCACAAATGATGATTAAGAAGCGAATAGTGGATTAAGATAAAGATGAAGAAAAAGGAAATGAAAATGAAAAAGGAACTAGAGGTTGACGATAATGATGGAGAGAGAAAAAAAATAGAGAGAAAAAGATGAAGAAAAATTGATACAATAAATGGAAAAGAAGATAATTATTATGATTATTGTGATTCAATTTAGAGAAAGGGAGAGTGAGAATGAGAATGAGAGAGAAGGATTAAATTGCTATTGCATTGATTATTATTAATTTGCTTTTTCTTGTCTGATTAGTTAATTAACAAACACTCATTGACACTTTCTATTCCTTTAAGTGGCTAGGAATAAGGCGTCGAAGGCAAAACTTCAATATATTGACACTGATTAAGAGATAATAAGAATAATAATAATTAACTAGTAATTACAATTATACTGAAAGAAGATGAAAGGCTTTTCGTTGTATTGAGAGAAATTATGAGTTGACTCGACAGAAAAAAGGATGAAGATGATGAATGGATGGAAGATGAAAGGGTAAAGGGTTTTGTTCAGGTGAGAAGGTGGAATAGAGATGGATAAGATTATCTAATGACAAGGGAAAGGATCAATTGGAAAGATTAGATTCCCTTAGCACATCTTAATTCACTTTGATTAATTAGAATAACAAACAAACAGAAAGAAGAAGAAGAAGAAGAAGAAGAAGAGAGAGAGAGAGAGAGAGAGAAGGTGAAGAAAGAGAAACTAATAGTGATTTAAATTTTCAGAGAAAAAAAAAGTTAAGCGTCACAATTAAAAGTGAGAAATTAAATTAAGTTATAAATCAGCGACCGAGGCTCATACAGCACGAATGTTACAATCAGATGATTGTAACTCACTAATTAGAATTAAAAATCAAAACAAAATCAAATAGAACTTTTTTTTACCGTTATCTTATATTCTAATCGAAGCAAACAAGAGAGAGAGAGAGAAAAGAAAAACAAAGCAAAGGATTGTAAAGGTTAGAGATTTTCGAAACAGACCACGTGATCCAATGAAAGAAAATAATTATTAATTAACTAGGGAATATAATTAGAATTCTTTATATTAATGTTAGTAGTAGTAGGCGATAGAGTGAGAGAATAATAATGATAATAAAAAACCGTTATAATCGCGCACGGAATTAGTTAAATTAGCGAATATGAAACAATGAAAATGAAATTTGAATTGTAATTGTTGACGAAAAACTAATTTCAATTATAAAAGGAGAAAAATCAACAAAAAAAGTTTGTTTTTTGTTTATTTGGATTGTTAACCGTTTATATATTATATTAGAGTGTTTTTTTTTTGTGTATATATATTTATATAAAGCATTGAAAATAAAGTTTAATCAATTAGTTTAATTGTTGTTACGCATAAAATGCATAATTGGTAATAATAAGTTATATTAATAATAATAGAAAACAAAAAGCTATATCAGCTAATAGACTAAATTGTAAATTTTGTCTTTTCCATTGATTTAAACAGTTGAACAATTTAAAATCTCAATTGGGTTGCAGGTTATTGTAATTGTGTATTGGGAGGTTTAATCAATGGTGCTGATTAACTTTTATCTTGTCTTTGTGAGTTTGTCGTGATCAATATACGTAAGAAAAATTAAAACTATTGATTAAACTTCAATTTCAATGCTCAATATCAATCATATATATATTATTGATTAATATATATATTAGGTTGTTATATACTCTCTCATCAAATGCTTGTTTCATGAATACGACTAGGTTCAGTTAGAAGGTGATAACCTTGGACTAGAGGGTTATTAAGGGCAGCCTGAGATCGCCCGTTAGGACCGACTGGTGATGGTGAAGAGGAGCTTATTGATGTTGCAACTGATCCTTTGTTACCTCCGTTTCCTCCTCCTCCTCCTCCTACTATTCCAGTTTTGGCCTCTTCTGAGATTCCGATTGAACGAGATGATTTAGAACCATTTCCGGCTAACTGCCAACTCGATAATGGAGCACTTTTACTTCGTTCAAGTTCACGTTGTTGAATTGAAGATGCTGATTCCATTGCGGTTGAACCTTTAGAGTTAAAGGGTAACCCAGACTCTCCATAGGGACCAACAATGTTACCAGCAAGAGTTGCACCTCGATAAAGAGGAGGTGGATGACGACGAGATGATTGATTTGTATGATTATTATTGGAAATCATTGATGATGATGATGAATTATCTCGAGATGAATGTTGAAAATAAGATTGTTGTTGGTTTGATGGTTGATGTTGTTGATTATTTAAATGTTGATTCTGGTATTGTTGTTGTTGTTGTTGTTGATTTGACTGCTGTTGTTGTTGATGTAATGATGGTGCTTTACTTGAGCTTGAACTGTTGATGCTAAGATCGTACGGATAATCGTACGGAGAAGGAGTTTTATCATCCTCATCGATATACGATATATCGGACATCGGACGAGGACCAGGATGACTACGACTGCTTCTCAGAGAATGTAAACTATGAATGCTACGTTTGTCCTCCATATCTTCCAATGTGCTCTTAAATGCCCTGACTACTCGAAGCTGTTTGTAGGAAGAGAGAAGGGAAAAAGGAAAGAGGCGGAAGAGCAAGAAGGAAGAAAAGTGGATGATAAACAATCATCTTCACATCAAATTCAATTTGAACTGAAAGCGAGGGCACCACATACATATAGAGAGATACATTTATGTGTATATATTTATATATATAACATTTAGAACAAACAAAAACTAATTCGACGAAAAGAAAAATTATATAAATAAAAGAATCGAAAAATATAAAACATTCAAATTCATTTTCATTGGTATACTTAAATATCAATGTGTTAATATGCAATCTCATTGATTGCAATTGATTGGAGATCAATATTCTAGTTAAAATATTGATCACCGAGAATAGGATAGTCCTAATTGTAGTAATATAATTAAAACAAATTGATATTAGTTTGATTAATATTATGCGATTTTGCGCAACCCAAAAAAGTTATTAGTAAAGTTAAGATTTTAAAATAGTCTAAGTTACGAAAATGTATATAAAAAGAGGTGCATGTCTATTGGGAGAAACGATGATAATTCAACATGGAGCATGTCAATGAAATGTATTCATAAACAAATATCGATCTCCTTGAGCATGAATCAAGAAAACCAGAAGATTGAAACTGGTTCATCATCATCATCATCCTCATCATTATCATTCTATTACTAACTGTAAATGTTACCCAAAAAAATTTGGATCGATTTGACCTTCCCTTTTTTATCTTACTCTTCTTGTCCCGGAGTCGGCTCTGTTTATTTTCTGGTTCTGTTACCTCTGAAAGGTCATGATAAGGTCATAATCATTCATGATGCTAAGTAGGAAGAGACGGAGAGAGAGAGAGAGAGAGAGAGAAAGAAAGAAAGAAATATGGAGAGAAAGACTTTGCTCGAAAACAAATATATGTAATTATAAACTCGATTGGATGACGATTGTTATCAATAATAATGACTAATTAATACTAATCAATGTTTTCCAGACAAATGAATAGTTACCATGTATAATGAAAAGATTTTACTATCATCATGAAGAAAGAGAGAAAGAGAGAAGACAAGAGCAGATAAAAGAAAACACAGTTAACAGGGTGACCCGAATCTATGTGAAGATTTTTTCACAAGATGATAGATGTCACTAAGAACTTAGATTGAAACATTTTATCATTATAACTACTGGGAGGTTGATTGGGAAGGGTTTTCAAGGATCAAGTAAAATGAACAACAAGAAGATGATGAAGGCGAAAAAAAGATGAAAGAAAAATTGAAAGAAGATAAATAAAAGAAGATAGAAAAAGAGAGAAAATATCAAGTAAAATATGAAAACAACGATAAACAGAAAAAGACATTAGTTAATTTGGTCACGTGGTCGAGGTTTTTAGTAGCAATTAGCAATCAACAATTAATGATAATTAGAGGTTGGTGATTGTGCTCAATCATAACAACGATAATAATAAAAATAGTAATGATAATTATAATAATAAAGGGTGTGGCTATCATCATGATGATAATAATGTTAATAAAAAATATATAAGTATGATTGGTGAACAAAACAGAAAGGATTAGGATTAGGATTTAAATCAAGAGATTAGTGGATTAAACATAAAGGTGCATTATCATTAGGTGCGTATTGGCTTCGGTCGCTATGTTCAAATAATAATAATAATAAAACAAACAAAACATAAAACACAAAAGTGCCAATGATGGCAAATGGCTAATCCGAAATGATAATAATCAAATTATAATTATAGTAATTAAAAGAAACTGATTAACCTTAATTTAGTTTCTCAGTCTGCATCATCTCAAAGTATAAAATAAAAGTATAAACACTTTTCTTTGTCTTCGTTAAAAAAAGTGCACATTTATATATATATGAGTGTCTATGAGTGTATGTGAGAGAGAAAGAGATAGAGAGAGTGTGTGTGAGAGTGAGTGAGTGTGTTAATGTTATTTAATGAGTGAGTGAGAGAGAGAGAGATATATATAGTGAGAGTGTGTGAGTGAGAGTGTAATAAGTGCGTTTGTTTGAATTATGAGCACTTGCATCGGTACAAGGGAATCTAATAGATCCATTTATTTGAAGTTCATCTTTCTTTTTGATTGCAAACAGATAAATTTAATTATCTGTTAGAGTATGAGGATTCTAAGAGGAGGGAGAATTGGATGTAATGAGGATGAGGAGGAGGAGGAGGATAAGGAAGGAAAGTGATGAGAGGTTGTGAGTGTGTGTGTGTGTGTATGTGAGTGTGAGTGTGTTTGTGTGTGTGTGTGTTTAGTGTCAATTGAGAAATAGAAACAAGTATTAACTTATTTCTATTCCTCAATGGTGGTGACGCCGCCGCCGCTACTATTGCTGCTACCAGCAACTCCAATTGCACCGGGCCCGGGAATCGAGGTGGCACCAGTGGGGGACGTAGGTGACCCTACACTGAGTCTTTTAAGACCTAATTGTTGTGCTTGATGCTGTGCCTGGGACACAGTCTGATTGTGAAGTTGGATCAGACATACCTGGGTCTGTAGCCTGGTTAAACCACGAATCCAGAGGATTTGTCCGGTTCGTTTAACATCTTGTGACAAAGATCCACTGGAACCATCTTCAACAAGGGAACTTCGGGCAGCCATAATATCTTCCGGTGTTCCACTTCCCCATGTAAACTTTTTTGGTATCCTTTTGGTGGGAACGGTGGTGATTACTTGACCCCAAACAAGGACTCCAAGTCCGAAAAATATGCACCAAAGCCATTGTTCTAGTGTTAACCTTGCTGTAGAAAAAGCTCGTCCACCGAACTGTACAATTATTATCTAATTTGATGAGGGAAAGGAAAAGAACAGCAGAAAAAAAATAATAATAATGAATAAAAATAAAATAACAAATCGATTAAATTGATTATCGATAATAAAAAGGTAAAGAACAATGTAAGATGGTAAAATAGATGATAATATATGTACCTGAGCACCCGCGGTGATAAATAAAATGGAATAGAATATGGGATTGGTGAAAAGACCTTCAAAGATGTTTCGTTCCCCATGAATTTTACGGGAATTTATCTCATTGAACAATGTCATCATTACGAAAGTATTGAAAATGATAGTAAAATGTTGCGATGGTGGCGCATTCAATGGAGCATACATTCCAGAATCGATATCAAAAAATTTATCACCTTTCATTGTATTTGCAATACAAAAAGAAGATAAGAATGAGAAAAGAGAGAAAATTAAACTTTTGAAACTTTTTTCATTTTGAGAAAGAAGAGAAAAAATCGAGAGAGAGAGAGAGAGAGAGAGAGAGAGAGAGAGAGAGATTACAATTGGGAATGGAAATGGGATAAGTCAGAGAGAAAAAGTTCCAATAGGAAAAAGATCGAGAAAGTTGTATGAAAATTACATTGATACTGAAAATTCAGTAACTTTGATAAATCATCTTTAATTGATTACAGTCTCTTTGGGTTACCCAAAGGATTGTCATCAGGGAGAGAGAGAGAGAGAAAAAAAAATTATTCTATTCTTTTATAAATAATGATCATCATCATGAAGATGGTAATATGATAAAGAAAAAACTTCAAATGCTACATTAATTCACATCATTTTCTGTTCACGGTGATGAATGAAAATGAGAATAACAGTAGAAAAAAAATCCAAATATATATAATATATTAATATATGAGAATGAATATAAAAAAAAATTGTGAAACTAATTTCAAGAACCGGAAAAGAAAGAGAAATAGAAAGAGAAATTAGTGGTTAAGGAAGTGGGTGGTTAACGGTAAAGTAGAAAAAATATATTTTCTCGTCTCTTGTTTATAATTACCTCCAAATAAAAGAAAAAAGATTATAATTAATTGATAAATAGCGTGGCCTAGAATATTTTTAAACATAGTTCTCGATATAAGAGGTTTAGTCCGTCCATAGGGTTTACGTAAGAGCAAGGCTGGTGTTGGCATTTCCGTTGCGAGTGCTAATGAGGCTAAAGTATCCATGATTAAGTTAACCCATAGCATTTGAACAGCTTTCAATGGACTGTCCTGTGATGTTCATGATAATGTCCAGGTAAATAACGGTAATTTAAATTCGAGAGAAAAAGAGAGAGAGAGAGAGAGAGAGAGAGAGAGATTATGATTAATATTTTGCAAGTTTTTTTCCATTTCCAGATGATCTCCTTATGGGAATAATAGTGTTGCAAATTATCAATCAATTATAAGAAACAACAAATTAATCATATCAATAGTGAACATTGAAAACTTATGATTGATAATCATGTTATTGGTATAATCTGATTATTGATGAAACTAATGGAGCATAAAGTTAGTATTAAAAAAAACAACAAGACTGATGATATTAAATGTGTGATATTAACAAAATGCTGATAATTGACATTAAATTGAAAGCATTAAATTTGGGTCAAATATCAATGATTGACTTGTAGATAAATAGGTGATAGATATAAATCAAGAATTGACATTTAATCAACTTACTTCAATAGCACAAGCACCAACAAAGGCTACAATAACGGCAACAACATTAACGGTCAGTTGAAACTGTAAAAATTTGGCAATACTATCGTAAACGTTTCGTCCCCACATAACGGCTTTAACAATGCTACTGAAATTATCATCAGTCAAAATAATATCAGAGGCTTCTTTGGCTACATCGGTACCTGCCATTCCCATGGCAAAACCGACATCAGCCTTTTTCAATGCAGGACCATCATTGGTACCATCACCGGTAACCGCAACAACCTCACGGTTAGGGTTAAGTTTACTTTCAATTATATGCTTCACTAAAATATATTTGTCTGAGGGTGATGATCGGGCTAAAACGCGTAAACGAGGCCAAACTTTATCAAATAACGATTGTTGTACTTGTCCTGCTGAATCTCGAATTCGTTTATTAAATTCTTTACCTTCCAAAACAATAAAATCTTCACCAGGTTTAATAATACCACATTTTAACGCAATCGATCGTGCGGTATTCACATTATCACCAGTTACCATACGAACTGTTATACCTGCCCTTTGACATTTACGAATTGCATCAGGGACCTTTAATTAATTGTTAAGAAAATAGGTAAACATAATGAGCATCATTATCTAAATGTAATGTAACGTTAACAATTGTAACAATAAACCAATCAAAATAAATTGTTTCACGGTTACTTAAATTGCCAAGTTTAGTTATGCTAATTTAGACATTGATGATTTTTTTGATTCCATTTAACATGTGATAATATATAAGATAGATAGAGAGATATATATATGTGTGTGTATAGGGAATACTAACCTCAGGTCGGACGGGATCTTCGATGCCAAGTATACAGAGACAAGTTAGACGAGAGATGATAAAATCTTCATCTTCCCAATTTGGCTCTGTTTCGATTTGAACCTCATTTGAGGATCGAGGCTTTCGCTTAACAAAATCTTTAAATGCCACTGAGATGGTTCGTAAACCATCACAGGCCATTGGTTCAATTACTTCTTTCACCATTCTTTCTTGATCTTCTTTGGTGAACCTTTCGATTTTACCTCCTTTACCATAGATAAACATACATCTTCTCATAACAATTTCGGAGGCTCCTTTGGTGAAAACACGAAAACCATCAGGAATCCTAATAACGGTGCTCATTGATTTACGAACTGAATTAAATGTATAAACTTTGTACAATTTGTCTTCCGGAATTTCATCCCGTTTAGTTTGATAGTCTTTTCCAAGGGCAAGAACGAATCCCAACAAAGCACATTCAGTTTTATTACCAACATGTTTGGGAAGTTCACCAGGGTTATCAGGATGCTGATATTCAATAATAATGATTACAATTAATTATCAATTGGAAAAAAAGTCAATCGTTTTTTAATCAAATTCAAAAGCAAAGACATTGATTGATTTTCAATCTCTTGTTTTTCTCATCTCTCTGCCTCTTTCTCTCTCTCTCTCTCAATTTATTTTTCAATTAAAAATTAATACTTTTTTTCTGGTCGATTGTTATTACTATTTCTCTGTGTTTTATTTTTCTTTATCATAAAGAAATGTCATAGAAAAGAATGAGATTTATGATTAAGTGGTCAGTTACACAGAATGTCCATAAACAATGATTGATAATCATTGATGGTTTTTCATAATAACAGTTTCATTTACACCTTTATAAGAGTTAAAGGATCTCTCTATTGTGTGTATATCCTTTTTGTCGCAACTTGTACCCCCTTCTAATAGATTAAATATCTTTTATCATGTAATCATCCGATTTAAACTAAATTAGTTATCAACAGTTAATGTGACAAAATAAACTATTGAGAATCGTAAGAGGGATAAATGAACTTGAAGATAAGTTTCATGATAGAAAAACGAAATCAGGTTAATTCAGCGATTGTCTAACAGATTATAATGGAAAAGGTTAACCAAATATGAGAGGAGAAACAGGTAAGAGTAGAAAGAGAGAGAGAGAAAGGAGGTGAGAAAAGCAAAGAAAGGAAGGAGAGAGAATAAGAAGATGAAAATTTGGATGATAAAGATGAAGAAGAAATTGATTAGATATAAAGTGTAGATTGCAATGGAATTTGCTGTTGAAGGATCAATGGAAGGTGGTTTTGGGCACCTTCCATTCCAAGATGGCTCAACTATCTTTTTACTTTTCTCCTCTCATCATTTTCATTCTTTCTGATTTCTCTTTCTTCTCTTCCTCTTCTACATCCACTTCTCTCTCTCTCTCTTCATCTCTCTTCATCCCTTCTCTTTTCTTCATCACTTACTCACTATTTTTTTCTAGGTTACATAAAAATCAATATTGGCCTCAAAATGATTCTATTTTTAGATTTGGAAAAAGCAAGTCCAGGTAACGACTAAACATTCAATGAGAATGTGTATTTAAGGCAGAAAGACGAAGAGTTGGGATGATGATGATGATGATGATGAGGTAGAAGTGGAAGGATAAGGATGAAGGGAGAGAGAGGGTAAAGAGTAAAGTATAAAGAAAGATACAAGGTCAGGTCAAGTCTCGATTCTAAAATAATACAAACTAAGAGAAGCGATAAATTGGCAGCCTATCAGAACGAATCCTTTGCTCAAACTCAATTATGATTCTAATGCAGAAAAAGAATGAAACAAATAATCTTTACGATGAAAGAATATAAAAAAAATAGAAAGAGAGAGAAAGAGAAAGATAAAAATAGGTTGGAGTTTTTAGTAAATGATCAATTAATTGTTAGAACATTTTGTCACACGACAATTAATGCGATCATCATCATTTCCATCATTCTCTTCATCGTCGTCATCATCTTTTCTTTCGTTTACTTTTTGCAAAATAAGTAATCTCAAGATTCTGAATAAAAGTTCATATTCAAGTTTCTTTGTTTGGTTCGTTAAAGTAAAGAGTAAAGTACATATCATGACAATAAAAGAATAAGAAAAGAAAGACCCAAGTGTCTCTCTAAATACATTGTCTGAATATTCATAGGACCTTGGAATTGTTCATCACTACATGAGCTGATAACTAAGAATCGACTTGATTCAAGATAATCAATTTAAAGGTATCATCAAGTAATTCAATACCTTTAAGACGAGAGAGAGAGAGAGAGGAGTGAGTGAGTGAGAGAAACCAGATAAACGTCACATTCTGTGCGTCACAGCATTTAGAATCCATTTGATAAAAACATTGCAAATTAATTTCATCTTTTCTCAGTCTCTTATTCTGGATAATATTATTGACTATCGTGATGATATCAATCATCATCAAGTGCATCTCAGAGCGCTGATTATTGCAAAGGTAGAATTGATAAATTAAATGGAAACAAAAAAATAAATAACTTATTAATCAAGGAAAGCAATTTAAGCAAAGATATTTATCTATTAGTTTTTTTTTATTTTCTGAATAAAACTATTCATTGCAATCAAATTGCTTATTTCATGATAATAATGATGATGATGAAATAAAACACATAAACACAATCAGCCCAAAGGCAAAATAAATCAACAACACATTCTAATAATTTAGTTTCATAGTCAAGGAATAGAGAGATAGAAAGTGTGAGAGAGAATTAGTCAAGATAATTTCCAAGAGGAAAAGGATGCGGAAAAACGTTCGCACGTTCAAGTGTCTATGTATATTATGCAAATATAAATGAATTCCAAGTCATGTGAACTGAGATTGTGATAAGATATCTTCATGATTATATTGAGAGTATAATGGAAAGTAAATGGTTCTTAAGTTGGTGAAGAGTGATGAGGATAACCAAATAAAATCAATGTAATGTTAGTTAACAAGAAAACAAACGAGGTTTTAGCTGATGAAACCTAAATCAAGTAAAACCAATTTTTATATCATTTACCCAGGCGCATACAAGAGATGGATGATGATGGAAATGATGAGAAGGATGAGAGGAAGAAAGAATAAAAGAAAGAAAGAGAGAGAGAGAGAGCATCGATATTTATTCAGAGACCAGTGTAGATGCTTTGGTTCCTTGGGAAGGAGAGAAAGAAGGAGACAGGGAAGGGTAAAAGAGGAACAAGCAAAGGAAGAGAGGAGAAGAAGAAGATGATGATGATGATGATGAGAAAGATAAAGAAACTGGATAAAAGGAAAAAAAGATGAAAAGGGGAAATTGAATGCAGGGACTGAAGAGTATGTAGGCTTTCATTTGTATCTATCAAGATATTGATCTTTTTTCTTTTATTTTTCTCTCTTTTTCTTCTGTTCTATGTTAAGATTCAACTTTGGCCCAGATAAATGTAATGGTATGTCAACATATATTCTTGAACAATGCTCCAGGCAAAACGCCCCAAACAGAATCAAGATTGCCCAATGTAAGTATTTCACCTCCAATGCTTAACAGAATCTTATCTCCATCCCTCATTATCATTATATCTTTAACATCATCTCTGCAACAATAACAACATAATACAATGAAATAAGATGAGCAAGAGGAAAAGAAGCAAGAAAAAAAAAGGTTACAAAAAAACTACAACATCTTCTTTACGTTTTGTTATTTTCGCTTGAATAAGTTTTGAGTCAAGAAACAATTCTGCTAAAGTGATTTTCAGCCAAGACGAAGGCTTATTTTTCCTAGAGATCATTTCATCTTCTCACCAAGGAAACTGTTATCTTTTTCCTTTTTCTTTCAATGGAAAGAATTGAGAAGATGATTATGATGTAGAATGGAGCAAAACTACAAATCTTTTTTACATGGAGTGAAAAGTTCGTAAGAAAGAGAGAGAGAGAGAGAGAGAGAGAGAAAAAATGAGTCCGGCGAAAAAAATAGAGGCGAAAAAGGAAATGGATAAAAATCCCGAAGAACATAAGATAAAATTCTGAAGATCATATTTTTCATCCTTTTTTTTAAGAAAAAAAAGTTCCAAAGAGAAAAAAAGTGACATAAACAGATATTACGAGAGAAAGTATAATAAATATATTTTAGAAAAATGAGAATCATAATTTGATTGGTGAAGTTTCATGAAATTCAAAAGAAAAAAATATTGAAATGAACTTGTAAGTGACAGACTCGATTTACGTCATGTCTCTTGTACATTGGCAATAATCAACTTGCAAGGAGAGAGAGAAGGAGAGAGAGAGAGGGATATCATGTTTCCATGCTTTACTTTAACCAGCTAACATTTTGCATCATCATCATCCCTAATTTCATCCTCATCCTTATCATCCCTCCTCCTACACCATCAAAGGTCAGTCCTGGGGTTGCTGCAAAGCTACAATAACATGATAATCATGGTAGCAATAGTAATCTCAATTCAAATTTAGCTGAAATCCCGAAAGCAATGAAGGAAACTTTCTCAATATTAAAGTTTCTCACTACACTTTCACCGTAAGAGGTAAACATGTAAACAAAAATTACATCTCTGTTACTATCAATTTGTTATTCGTTTATTTATTTTAAAATTGATCAATTTAAACTATAATTTAACATATTCATCGTTTATTATCATCATTATATTAAATGTAATATCTATCATTTACTTTGAATTAAGATTGTAAGGTTATTTTTCTTGGTCTTCCAACTGATTACCAGTATTATTATTCATTGGGTTTTCCTCTCAAAGTTTTTCATCAACAAAAATTTGAATATAAAAATAATATTAATTCAATGCGATGTTTATCCAACAGAGATGGAGAAAAAAAAATTCTTATATCATTTGTAGATAAATATACAAGTCAAATAATCTAATTATCAATTAGATTGATATCAAGATGAGACAGAATATTTTTCTAATTCTTACTTCAGATTCATATCAATTTATCATGAAAGTAACATCATCTCAGGAATCATTCAAGAAATAAGGACAAGATGAAAAACATTGTTTCCTTTTCTTGTTTCTTTTACAAATAACATCATTTCTCGAAATGAATAAACGGTGAACATGATGATGATGATTTAAAGATATATAACTTGAAATGACAAGTATCATGATATATATTATCGTGAAAACTTTACATTGGATATCAAAAGTTTCATATGCTGATGGAGATGCTGATTATCCACTAGAAAAGGCTAGTAAAATGATCATAAATAGAAAACAATGGTAATAATGAAATAAATGTTAATAAGTATCAAGTAAAAGGCAAAATGGTTGCCAAAAAGATGAACAAGTTTGTCAAGCAAGAATGACAATCGAACGAGAGAGAGAGAGAGAGAGAGAGAGAGAGAGAGAGAGAGACGGCAGAGAACATGAAAAAAGGATAAAGACGATCAAGAGCATTTCACTTTCTTTTCTTCCATATCTTCATCTTCTTTTCTTACTCATGTCTTTTTCGGTTGATAACATTTTTCTCTCTCCTTCATCTTATTCTGTAATAAAAACACATCTCTGAGCATAAGAACGAAAGAGAAAATAGAAAGAGAGAGAATATTTTTACAAAAGAGTTTCTACATTTTCTTCCTTCTTACTCTCACAAGCTAATCGATCATATCGATTGATCCTTCTGTACTTGTGTGTACGTCGATTGTTATCTATAAGTAAAAATAAAATGTCTCAATGGATCGTACGTTATTTAACATACATCATATATATTATCGACCAAAAACATAGGATTTTCTTTTTTTTTCTTCGTCAATTTATTATGAGATGATAACACGAGAAAAGTGAACCAGAAAAAAAGAGAACCATTAACAGATTTTAATTCAGATTCATGAAAACAGGTTCTCCATCGGATGAGAACATGAACAAGGAGAAGATGGAAATAAGCTACTGACTTATGTTCCTTCAAGAAAATGGCCTCACTTTTTTCTATTCTCTTTTATTTTCTCTTTTCTTTCTTTCATCATGACTGAATTTCTCTGAGAATAAATTTATTCTCTACAAGAGAAGAAGAAAAAAACAGTTTCTTTCTATTTTCCATCTTCATCTAAATACTAAACTGGGTCGTTCAGTTATTCCAGTCTCTTGGTATCATCATTATGCTATTTTTGAATTACTTCCAACAGACAACATAAAAGTAACACAGAGAGAGAGAGAGAAGCAGATAGAGAGAGAAATATAATTGAAGTTTTATAATCATCAGCTTACCATGATTCTGGTGGTATATGCACTATTGATGGATATAGCGTCAATAGAGGTGCGGGCAACCTCTTCCGGAAGTTGCGCATAATTAGGAATAGAAGTATATCTTTCACCGCAAATGTGACACTGAACCACAGTCATACGATTTGTTGTTAATGTTCCGGTTTTATCGGAGCAAATTGCAGTAGCATTACCCATAGTTTCACAAGCGTCAAGGTGACGAACCAGATTATTGTCGAGCATCATTTTCTATTATTTCAATTGGGATCATTGTGGTGATGGTGATGGGGGAGAAAAATAATATTTTCGTTACAACGAATTAATAAAATATTAATAATTGACCTTGATAAATGTCAATTCAATTTATCCCATTAGGTTAGATGTTTAGATATATATTATTGTTTAGTAATTAAAAAAAAATTCTGTACAAATATTAATTGAAAAGTAATCATGATAACAATAATAAGTCATTGACTTAAGTAAATATTGATTGTTAACTTGAAATTTTAGTTTCAAGTAGCTTTCATCTCGTAATCTTAATTATCATTTTAAATCATCATCATTCGGCTTCCTCATCTCCCTCTCACTTACACACAAACACAAACTCTCTATTACTCTCAATCTCTCTCTCACTCTCTCAATGAATGACGTAAATAGTAACTCATAGTCAATTACATGATAGTTTTAAGTGAGTAACTCACCTTGACAGAATATGCAAGTGCCAGAGTTACGGCAAGTGGAAGACCTTCAGGGACAGCAACTACAAGAACAGTTACACCGATGATCACAAATTTGACAAAATATTTTAAATGATGGGCTGTTGACCATCGCTCTTTCTTGATTATAAATTTTTTCACTACGAATCGAAAAATTAAGATAAGAACAGTGAATATTGCTACAGCAGAACCTGTTAATTAAAGAGAAAAGATAATAAGTTAATTAATATCATTAACGACAGAAGAAAAAATAGCAACAACAACAACAATAAGTATATCAATTCCCCTTCTTTCTCTCTCTCTGTTTCCTTTACAAAACTTTAGTTTTTTCTTCAGCTTCTTCTCCAGATTATGAGCTTACATGGTTGTTATTGTTTTCTCAAGTCATCACAATTTACTATTATTATTATTACAAACACATAAGCTTAACAATCAATCAGCTTGAAAAATCAATTGATTGTATTTTGTTTTGTTTTCTGTGTCCTTCAATGATGTGATGATCAGAAAACAATTAGAGAAAAAAACAAAGATTCAGCTCGATAAGTTTTGTTTCTTTTGGTTCTTGCTTGATGAGGCGGAGAGAGAGAGAGAGTGAGAGTGAGATGTTGCTTTGAGTGAGTTAATTTGTCAACAATTAATTTACCTCCATAACCAATTTGAATAGCTAATTTAGTCAATTTAGCTTGTAAAACTGATTTCTCTTTTCTAGGATTAGTGTCATCTTCTTGTTTCTGTTTATCCGAGTCAACTGGTGCCTCTTCTTTACCGTGAGTATTGGCAGTGATTGCATTCATCGTATGTGAGTTACCAGCATCTTGATTAGATTCGTCGTCTAGTTTAATTTCATTATTAATAATTATTATTAACCAATGGTTGAGATGTGAGAGAGAGAGAAAGAGAGGAGAGAGAGAAACGGAAGGAGAAGAAAAAAGAGAAAAAGAAAATTTTTTTTAGATTGAATAAGATAATGATTATAATCTGAAAATAATGATCATAATAACGATAATGATAATGAAATTATATATATAACAAGAAAAAAACATTAAAGGTAAAAAAGGTTTCAACATGATTGAACTAAAACCCACAATTATTTCAAAATAGTTTCAGAAATTATCTGTAAGGTCAGAAATATATATATTCATTGAAAGATCATCATGTCATGTGATCTTGTGATAAATAAAAAAGTATTATGTTGATGATAAAAGAGAGAGAAAGGGCAAAGTGAAAGGTAAAAGTTGAGATAAAAAAGTGATGATCATGTTGGTGATGATGGAGATAAGAAGAAGGAGCATTCAGGTGAGAGTAATGATCATGACGATGAAAAAGATGAAGAGACAAGGAAAAAAAAGATGCTCAAAATGAATTGAAATGAATGAAAAGGAAGATGAAAGGGGAAATGTTTAGAGAAAAAGCTATTAGTAAAAAAGATGAAGATTAAGATAGAAATGGAGACAGGAGATGGAAAATGATGATGATGATGATGATGGTAAGAGTTTGACTGAACAATCTACAGAATTTCATCCATGGTGATACATGACCCTTGTTTCTTTCTTTCTTTAACTTCTCTAACTCTCTCTCTCTCTCTCTTATATTCACAATGATCTATTTCTCCATGAAGAAGACTTATTACTCTGTATTTCTATTTATTCATGAAAATGAATTTAAAATCATTAACTGCATATGAATTCGATCTAAATAGCTGATAATGTTCATCACACATTAAGGGAAAATATGTGAATCTATGCTAATAACAATACAATTATCTAGTTTAATCATTCTTTTTATCTTCATCATCAACATAATCATCATGTTAATCGCAAAGGAAGAGAAAGAAAAAGATAAGAGGAGTAAATAAGGAAATGCAGGCGAGAGCATTTTCTAGGTGTGTTTAGAAAGTATAACTAAATATATATGTTGTTGGTAAATGAGATGATGGAGAGTTGCCAAAAAAGAAGAGCAAAATTTCAGGCAAAGAAGCCAAGTTAGTATTAGATGAATGCTACATTTCCAATCCTAATTTTGGATCCATTTGGCCAAGGTGAGACAGAATTTAATCTTGCAATTGTTTCGAGAATTCATAAAAGAACAAGAAACTTACATTCACAAAATCACATGACATGGGAAACTTTCAATGTTGCTCTTGTTATATATCTATTTTTTAGATGTGTGTGGATGTGCTTATTTTGCTTGTGTGATTATCAACCAGACAAAATTAACAATTGCTACGCAATCAATTAGATGGTGGAAATTTATATAAAAAGATAATTAACAATTTGCATTTTACCATATATATTTGTGAAGGCACTGGGTTGGTTTAAGGGAATCAATTCCGGGCTTAGATCGTTTTTGGAGCATGCACTTTTCCTGGCTGAATATATGTGTATAAATATATTGTGTTAACATGAATCGGGAATCAACAGAGTTATATTTTTAAGTGCAGGGTTTTTTATGCATATATATATATTTATATGTGTAGGTTGGGTTACCAGCAATGTTTTTTATCATCCAAAGTTTAAATTGGCAACATTTCGTAAAAATCAACAAAAAGAAAAGGAAAAAAAAAAGAAAGTCAAGCAATTAAAATTATAATTAAATAAGAAATTAAATAACATTAAATAACATTCACATTAAGAAAGTTTTTTATCAAACAGGGGAAGAGGTGATAATGGGTGGACACAAACATTGGAATGGTCAATGGGATTGAGTTGAAATAATAGAAATGAAGTAATATTTAAAAAAATGAAAGGACAATTAATCAATAGTAAAAATTATTCAGAGAGAGAGAGAGAGAGAGAGAGAGAGAGAGAGAGAGAGAGAGAGAGAGAGATGTGATTGCGTGAGAGATATGGACAAGGAGGGTGGAAAGGATAAAGATGATGGAGACATGGTTCATTTGATTGGTCAGAAGCTTATATTGCAGGAGGTTTGTGGTCACGAATACATATCCTGAACTTGATTTTCAACAATAGTTTAAATTTTCAGAAACATAAGTTATCGTTATCATTTTAGTTTATATTTGGGTGACTTTCAAGAAACATGATCAATCGGAACCAACAGATTAGCGAGTGATAATATTATTTGATAGAAAGTAACAGAAAATCAATGATCAAGTTTTACGGGTAAATTTATATATAAAGAAAATTATAATAAACTGTTTTCATATTTTCATGTTAGTGCGCAAGATAAATCAATTTTATCATTTCAATCAAGTATTTCTTTTTTTTCAGAACTTTTCTTCCATAGAGAAAAATCAAGATTATTGTTGCTAAGTGAAAATTAAGCTTGAAACATGACAATTGGAATTCTCAAGAAAACTACATGGTGGGTGAACATCATGAGTCCAGGAAGAGGATTGAGAACATAATTTGGAAATATTTGAGTAAATGTTAGAAAAACAATCTCCATTTGCGTTCGTTACCACTTAATTTTCAACTTGAAGATGATGAAGGAGAAAAAAAAACTCTCGAAGAGACAATTAAAATTAAGTAAGTGATAAATTCTGATTGATTAAATGAAAATTAACTCTACAAATAAATCGTTCACTTTATCGTATCTTTGTTTATCCAAAAAATTGTGAGATAAAGGAAAGAGAGAGAGAGAGAGAGAGAGAGAGAGAGAGAGAACTGAGAAAGAGACGAAAATAGAGTAAAAGAAAGAGGATATTATGATGCGTAAAGATGATAAAAAAAAGTGATGACAAAACTGAAATGAAAGAAGAGTAAAGTGGATCGATTTTACTGTCCGAACTCATGAATGGGAAGTATAAGAGTTTAACCAAGATGCTAAATGGTTTATATGGATATGCTTGGAAAAAGTTATATAGATTATTCTGAGCCAATTGATTAACCAAGCAAAAGGGTAAATTGATTTTTTAATCTATGGTCACTATTCATCCTTTTCTTTTGCTCAACTTTGTATGTGTGTGTTTCTCATTGATCAGAAATGAATTAAAGAGAAAGTAAAAGTGCGAAAACTCATTTGGGTCATTTACGGGTAAACAAGAGAAGAGTAAAACGAATAGCAAAAAGAGAATAAGGATGAGAAGAAGAAGATGATGATGATGATGATAGAAAATAGGAATGGTGCAAGATGTTAATCTAATTAAATATCAACGGAATTAAAAGCCATGCAATTAGTAGGAGAAGTAAAGAAGGTAAAGGAAAAAAGGAAAAAGAATGGAGAAGAAGAAAAAACAAGTAGAATATATCTTTTTGTTATTCGAAATGAGAGAAAATAGTAAAAAAAAAACCTGAGAACAAGGAAACGGATCAACAGACACAGACAATTAGACAGTAACGAAGACGAAAGACAATAGACAATAGAAAGAAACGGAGAAGATAAATAGACACTCATTATTGTTTATAATCACCTGGAAGGTTTGCTTTCTTCTTTTCGTTTCTTGCTTCTTTTTTATGAACAAAGAGCAAGAGAATGAGGAAGCAAAAGAATAGGCAAGCATCAATTTTTTCATGGTGTCAATGAATAACCAATGAAAATGATGTTAATATCATACATGAAAAGAAAGAAGAGAAAGAGAAAATAGGAAGAGAGAAAATGGATAATTTTGTTAATATTTGGTTGCAATTAGTTTGTTTTGTTTTGTTTCTCAATTTGTTTGGGTTAGAGAGAATATCAATTAAATTGTAATTAGAGAGAATTTTAAAGTTAGCTAAATTCTAGAGAGTTTCAGTTTCGTTGGATACTTTCGTTAGAGATGAGGGAGAAACAAGAATAAAAAAGGTCAATCAATCGATTAAATTCGTGATTTTAAATGTATATAATTTATCTGAGTCTAGAATTAAATTAGAAAGTTAGAAATTAGTAAAATGCCTCAAGCAATTAGATTGTTTTTTCTTTCGTCTGTTTTTCATTTGATTACAATGAATCCAACTGTGTGTGTGTATGTGTGAGTGTGAATGTATTTGCCATTTCATTACAATGTCAAATAATCTATTGGTTAAGTAAACCTTGTAAGGTGAATGGAGAGAGAAAGTTAGTGAGTGAGTGAGTGAGTGAGTGAGTGAGGCGTAACTAGCTAACTACCTGTCTAAATGGTCATTTGATACCCGAACCAAAACAAAAGTAATAAAAACTGTGAGAATAGAGTATCGAGTGATTGATCATTGATATATCATGGAAGAGGATAAAATTAGATATAAATAACAGTAATTATCTTTATATTCAATGAAAATATACCTTTTTTCCTTTTCTTTTTTTGAGCGTCATCCTCAGTTTGTGCAGCTCCCAATAAAGCAAATATTATACCGGCCTGTGAATTAATACCAACAGCGGTCACAACCATTCGGCCGCTACCTTCCATTACGTGAGTGCCTGTTAGGAATGGAAAAGTGATCATATTGAGAGATTAGATTAAGTCATCATTTAGATAGGCTAATAAATTGTAAGCTCTACAACCAAACAGGTTCTAATTATCATAAATTAACCAATTGAAGGATAAATTAGAATCAACTTCAAATTTTTTTGCGGGAATTAACAACAATAGTGTTTACATTTATAAATATTTTCTTTCAAGTTCTATTGTGTTACTCAAGTGAAGTTTCGAGTGTCCTGAGCGCAAAAGAAAAAGACAAGTTTTAATGTTCGAAATTTCATTGCGAAAATGAAACTTTTCATTTAATGATTCTCTTCAGATTCTCAATTATCTTACGATAGTTTGCAGAGAAAAATAAAATAAAATCGATTTGCATGGTCACATAATCGCGATACGAATGAGTTGAAATCCTGAATTTCTGCCAATTGATAAAACGAAACATTTTTTTATCTTGTTGGAACTTATATATTTTCTTTTTCTCTTTCATTATTACTACTTAAACCTTACGAATTATATGGAAATCGAATAAATTTATTGCAATATCAACGCCAAAAATGTCCTATCGAATCTCCCTGTACATAAACTCATCGTTGTTTTCTGTTATTCATTCGGATATCCAAAGAGATGAACTAATAACCCAACAAATTGATTAGAATGTAAATGGAAACCATTTACTCAATAATTTGTTGAAAATAATATCTGATTTCTCAATGCATAATTGAGTCAAGTAATAACATCGGGAATAATAATAATAGCATTTTCAATCAATTACTGATAATGATAAATCAAAGATTATGTTTCAGTTCATCTGAAAAATGAAGATGCGCATTAGAAGATATGGAAAAAAGAAAAGCTTAACTTAATTTTCAAGGCTTTATATTTATACTTTTTGTCAATGGAGCTCATTGTGATTGTTGTTAACTGTTACAAGTTAATTAAGTTAAAAATAGTAATAAGAAAAAAAGAGAAATATAAAAAAGTCCAACCTCTAAACATCGATTAAAGATAAACATCAATTGAATGATGGTTGAACATTCATTGAATCAATTGATTAAAGTGAATTTAATATCATAATACTAATCTTAGATTAGAAATGTAATAATTACTAAGAAATATTAATTCATTTTTATATATGTGGACAAGAGACTGGGAAATATAAGTTGATAATTATCCTGTTGATAGATAATTAAAGAGATTAATTAAAATAATTGAGAAATATTACCTGAGAGGAGGAGTGGATTTATATTTTCTCCTTTCTTTACATGGTCCGATTCCCCTGTTAAGGAGGATTCGTCTATTTTTAAATCATTGCTTTGAATAAGTACTCCATCGGCGGGAAGAAGATCACCTATGATAGATAAAACAGTTGAATGAGAAGATGAGAGAGAGAGAGGGAGAGTAAAACAGCTTCAGGTAAGGAGGAAGAAGCTAAAATGGATAAGCTAAATAAACATAAATAGTTGATTTAATTTCACTGAATGAAGAAAATAGGAATATCCATTAGAAGGAGAAGGAGAAAAGTCCAAAATGACGTTACCATATTTAACTTGACAAATATCACCCACCACAATCTCATTCACGAGAATCTGAATAACTTCACCACCTCTGATCACAGAGAATTTATGTTCATGTTCAATGCGGTTCTGTAAGCCACGGAATTGTCGTTCCTTGGTATAATCATTAAAGGCAGTAACTAAAACAACAATGAACACACTGACTAGAATGGCAGCTCCTTCAATCCAACCGGCTTCGGATTCTTCTTCAAGAGCATTTCCGGCTGTTTCTTCATCTTCGGGTGGTGAATAAAGAGATAACAGAAGTGAAATAATAGCGGCAACTTCTAATATAATTAATGTCACATCTTGTAGCGCTTCAAAAACTAATTGAAGAAATGTTTTTGGTGGTTTAGGAGGAATAACGTTGGAACCGAAAACAGTTCGCCTTTCCTCTAAATCTTTTGGCGAACCACTTAGGCCTTCATTTGGTGAAGTATGAAGTCCCTGACACAACCCTTGGACACCCCCAAAATCTTTTTGAATTTTTGCTACAGCTTCGGGTCCACGGCAGTCCATTAATTCACGAAGATGACTGAGTGAAACACTAAAATTTCCCGAAGGAGGTGAGGAACCACTTCCTGGACCACCTTTACCGGGTGTTGATAAGTGACTGCTAACGTTTGACATGGTTGGGATTTGCTGGATTTAAATTTTCCAGATAATTTTCTTTTCAATCTGGTTTCAAATATACCTTTTTAAATGATAGAAAATAAGAGTGAGAGGGAGAGTAAGAGAGAGAGAGAGAGAGAGAGAGAGAGAGAGAGAGAGAGAGAACATAAGAGAATGAAGAAAATAAGACAAATACTCCAAAATTGGAAATTAAAATTATTTAAGAGAAGAAGAGAAAAAAAAATGAGAGAGAATATAAACTTTCACTTACCGCCCAATGATTTATCCAATTGTTTGGAACCAGTGGTGATGGTAATAGTATGGGAACGTTTTCTATGAAATCCCTTAGCAATGGTAAACCCAATTGATTCTAACTTTTGATCATCAGCCTAAAAAGAATAATTTAAACATTTGACCCAAAAGGAAAATGTAACACAAACACTTGGAGAAAAAAAAAGAAGAACAGAATGAAAGAGAAAAGAGAAAAGAGAGAAAAAGCTTACCAAAAGTGTATCAGCTTTGGTATCACTTATTCCCTCAATAGCGATCAAATTTTTTTTCGGAGCAAATACTCTTGTATCCACAGTAGCATACCCAGTAGCTTCTGTTAATTTTTTAATATCTTTAAAAGTAAAACCATTGCTTCCAAATAATTGATCAATAAAAATAGAAAACAAAGATAAATTAGATAGCATATGACTAAGAACACCAAATAATATTAACAAAAGACATGATGAGAACAGAGAAGAAGAAGAAGAAAAAAAAATTCACAAAATTAAACTTGATTACAAGCAAATCCAAAGAGAAATGAAAACAAAAAAATAATACAAAATAAATGACGAAAAACGAAAAACGAAAAACTGTTCCATCTATTGAGCGGAAAAGGAAAATTTTTCTTCTCTTTAAATGGTTAACCGAGGGAGGTTAATTCTCACCCAACCAGATGGCAGTTTGTTCGTTGGTTAACATTGGATAATATTGAGAAACTCAAGAGAAAAGTGAAGCAAATGTTTCGCTCGGTTGACATTTTATTCTAAACGCGGAGACTTTTTTACCGTAGCGGTTTTTTCGTTTACCGAACTTTTGAAATATTCTTTTTTTTTATTTATTCTTTTTCTTTCAAACTTGGATCATTGGTCATTCTAATTTATGATTAATTAAGTTGAAATTTGAGTTTCTCATTTCTTTTCATGGTTTAAAAAAAATTTAAGTTTAATTATTGATTAATCGTTTTTTTTATGCTTAAAGAATTGAATTGTGATAGATGGCAGTAGTTTCGGTTTTTCAACATGAAGACTTCATGTTTTGATATTTTGTCTCGTTTGATTTTGAATTGTTTCATTGGCGGTAAAATGCAAGGAACTCAACAAAGGCGATCTGAACAAATTTCACAGGAAGTTCAAGTAGTTGAAGATGAAGATTCCGAATCTGGATTCCATAAAGTAAGCCAGCTTCAGGTAAGTCGAAAGAAAATGAGATAATTTTGTTTGTATTCGATTGGATCTGAGAGTCAATTTTCATGCCTTCTCTTTGGCGTGTTTACTCTTGTTGTGTGTTTTTCTTTGTTCTTCTGATTAATTTATTCTATTCTTTTTATTTTGTTCTTAATTTAGGGAAATGGTGTTACTCCAGGAGATATTAAAAAATTAATTGAGGCTGGTTTTGCTACTGTTGAATCAGTAGCATTTGCCCCGAAAAAAAGTTTGATTGGGGTGAAAGGGATTAGTGATACAAAGGCAGACAGGCTTTTGGTAAGATTTTTTATTTGTTGCATCATTTTCTTTTTTCATTAATTACTAATTATTTTTACTTCTCTTTTGTATTCTTTTTCTAGGCTGATGCTCAGAAAATAGTGCCAATTGGATTTACTACTGCTAAAGAATTTCATAAAAGACGATCGGATATTATTACCATCACCAGTGGTTCCAAAGAATTGGATAAACTGCTTGGCGGTAAATAATTTATTTCTTCATCAAAATTTTCGTTTTGAGTTTTTTTTTCTTACTAATTTATCTTATCTTCTTCAGGTGGATTTGAAACTGGAGCTATCACCGAACTGTTTGGTGAGTTTCGAACTGGAAAATCTCAGATATGTCATGCATTAGCTGTTACTTGTCAATTACCCATAGACATGGGAGGTGCAGAGGGAAAAGCCATGTACATAGATACTGAGGGAACATTTAGACCTGAAAGGCTTTTAGATTGTGCGGCTCGGTACAAATTGGAAGGAGGAGATGTGCTAGATAATGTCGCCTATGCTCGAGCATATAACACAGATCATCAGATGCAACTCGCCGTACAAGCCGCTGCTATGATGTCCGAATCAAGGTAATGTGTTTCTTTTTCAATATCTTGCTATTTTACTAATTTCCTGTATTCTTCTTTAGATATGCTCTTCTCATTGTAGATAGTGCAACAGCACTTTATCGAACTGATTATTCTGGAAGAGGAGAATTAGCTCCAAGACAGATGCATATGGCTCGATTTTTACGGTTACTTCAGAGGTTAGCCGACGAATTTGGTATTGCGGTTGTAATAACTAATCAAGTTGTAGCTCAAGTAGACGGAGGTGCTGGAATGTTCAATGCTGATCCCAAAAAGCCAATTGGAGGTAACATCATCGCTCATGCATCTACAACCCGATTGTATTTACGTAAAGGTCGAGGAGATTCCAGAGTCTGTAAAATCTATGACTCTCCATGTCTACCCGAATCGGAGGCTTCCTTTGCAATTACAGTTGAAGGCATTTCTGACACTAAAGATAACGATTAAGTGCCGTTTACTTTTTATCACTATTACTTTTTACTATCAATTATCTTTTCTAATCCGACTTGTTAATCCATCCTAAATTTGAAACAAAACCAAAAACAACTACAAATCACCAGCGCACGTTACACAATCTAAAAAAGTACTCACATTTATCCTGTTTCAATCACTTCGAAGTTTTATCATTTATAATCAATTTGTTAAAAAGTTTGGTACACCGGAAGATGAAACATCAAATCATCACCAAATTGAAGTTTCTCAAATCAAGTCAAAATTAAACACATTACGATGATTAAAATTGTGAAACAGCTTAAACGCTTACACGAAGTGTTTATTTTCATATTGGAATATGATTGAGATGAAATTGGAAAAAAGCAAAAGGCTATTTATTTGTGTTTTCTGAGGGAACATAATTAGTCCATTTTGTTTTTCTTCACTTTACAAAATCAACTTAATTGTGATTGTTTTTGTGAGATCAATTCCCTAATACTGTCTTCCTTTTCCTTCAAACTTTTACCAAGATAAACTTTATTCTTTTCCAATTCTTGACATTTATCGGTATTACTCTTGATCGCATCACTTAAATCACTTTCAATTTCATCCTTTTTGGTTTTAACAAACATCCGACCAATCGATTGATAAGTAGTTATGGATTCGGGAAGATTCTTCACTTCGGACAATGTTAATCGATAACGTTGACTACTACGATTAAGAATATCAATTGTTGTGTCAATTTGTCGCATTTTCCCTCGAGTTTCACCAACTTTCATTTGTAATTCTTTGAAATGTTTCTTCAGTTCAAGATCAACATTCGCTGTCAAGGGAAACAAATAAAACACAAATATCACATTGATTAGAAACAATTACTAAATAGACAATTAACTGTGACACTTACCCATGATTACGGAGATTAAATCACCAAAAAAGTTAACAATTTGATTGGAAAATACTAACAAATCAATGGACAATCAAAGGCCTAAAAATGAAAACAATGAGAGTCAAAAGTGTAAACAAAGCATGGGAACTTTGGAGACAGAGAAATAGACAGAGGAAAAGAAAGAGGAATGGAAAGGGAAAGAGACAGAGAAAGAGACAGAGGTGAGAGTGAAGAAAACCAGTTAACCAAAATTAACCAGAATTTAATTATTGATTGTTTGCGATCAATAAATTAATTTGTTAATTTTGGGTGATTTATTGATAACTTGTAATCAACTTTGGAAATGTTTACTTGTTAAATTAAAGTGTAAATGATTAAGCAAAAATATATTAGATGTATGAGTTAATTGTTGATAATTAGTTATTGAGATAAATATGATTAATTGTTTTTGGTGAAATATTAATTGTGATGAATCATGATTAACTATGTTGATCGGTTTTTCTCAGTTCTTCGGTTAAATTGATCAACTCTTGAGGTTTAATTGTTGATTCATCGATACCAGTACAGGGTCGACACATACAATCAACTGGAGCTTTGGTTGTAATCTAAGGAGGATTTAATCAGTTAATTATTAATAATTAATCTTTTCGATATCGTTAATCAAATTTACCTTTCTAATTTTGGGTGTTTTTTTGGGGCAAAAAATACCAATTGTTGCCTCTCTTTCCCCCATTTCCTGGCAACACATGCATGACCTTTCAACTTGCCAAAATTTGGACCCCGAAACCTTAAAATCCATTGATTGGAATCAGAAATGAACGATCAATATCAATGTTGGAATGACAATTGTAACAATCAACTCACCTGAACATATGATGAACACGAACCATGACAAGCAAATGACGGAATCGGTTTCGATAAACACCCTGGGTGACTGAGTACGTGGATAACTGGCCTTAAATGACAACCTTTCGACGATCCATCTAATCCAGCGATTAACATTGATACTAAAATAGTCATTGGAATGAGAAAACTAATCACTTGAGAAAAATTCATTGACAATCAACTTTTTTCTCCAACAACTGAATTAGACTGAAACTATTATCACAATTTCATCAAATCAATTTGATTGTGATAAGAATAAGAGACTCGATCAAATGTTCAACTGTCGATTTTCTTGATTAGACTGACCTTAGGCGATTCGACCATGAATTTGGATTAACTTTTACTTAGAGGAAAATATCTAATACCTCCCGTCAAGAATAAGTAAATACTATTAATATTTATCAATAGAATTTCAGTTCATTAGATCAGTTGGACTCTTATCGAACTTGATTACTCAAAAGTGTTCTGATGTTAATCTAATGACCCTGACAGTGAATTAAGACAAATATCAAACAGAGAAAGAGAGAGAGAAGATTTCAGAACTTATCGAAATGCTCAGAGTTAAGGTAATACGAAAGGTGAATGAGCCTTTCAATTTGACCGATGGTTAAATTATCACAATTGCGATGGGCTAAGATGAAGATCAATGAGGAACAATTAACTGTTCGGTTCACAATTAATGTAATTTTATTTTGTATGTGCAATTAAATTGGTTACATGAATGTTTGTTATTCACTATGATCGGTAGTTGGTGAAATTTGTTGATGTTTAATTGATAAAATATAAAAATTTCAAATGATTGAGTTGAATGAAATTAAGATTACTTTATAATTTGAATCGGTTGTCAAATTGATTGGTCAACAATTAATCGCATACCAATTCATATTGGATAACTATTGGTTATTTGTGATAATATTTATGTATAAATTTTGTCCATCATGAATATCCAGTAATTGTTAATACACTTTAATGAAGTGATTAACAGATTATCCTTCATGATAATCATGGTAAATGTGAGATACTATTTTCTTTGTGAGATTAATGATTTTCAAGTATTTGGAATATGATGACAGTCAATAGATCAAATAGTTCGTGAGGCCTTAACAACTTCGATAACCTATTTTCGAGACAACATGGGTACATGAGAAAAAAAGAGAATTAGTTTCGAGATGATTAGAATTGAACTATTGATGAATCCAAGTTAATTACCGGTTGAATGAAATTCTTGAGAGCAGCATAAGCTTGATCAAGATCTTCATTGATCAAGACCAGGTCGAAATAATTTTCGATTCCTTCCATGTTCAGATCTTCTTTGGCTCGTTTCAAACGTCGTTCTATGTTTTCGTCGGACTCGGTTGCTCGAGCTCTCAATCGTTGTTCCAAAACCTCGAGACTCGGTGGTTTCACGAAAATGAACAATGGCCTGAAATTGGATTTCTTCATATTCTTAACTCCTTCGATCTCCAGGTCAAGAATACAAATTTTTCCACTGTTTTGAACATGTTCCATGGCTTTTTTACTGGTAGAAAAAAAGAGATAAATTCAGTTTCAAATATGAGATAAAAATTCCATTCACATGGTAAGGGTAATTACCTGGTTCCATAAAGATTCCCAGAAAACTCAGTAAATTCAATGAATTCACTTTCCTTTATTGCTTTTTCCATTGAATCTCTTTCCATGAAATGATATTCTAAGGGAAAAAGATACAAAAATAACGGTTACTTTACTTTACTCTAATTAAATTAAATAGATCATGTTTAATTAAACTCAATTTCTATTAGATGGATTGAAATTTTTCTGTCATCATGTTGAAAGGAAACAAACTCTGTTTACAGATTGAGATCATGACATTTCCTATGTATAAACAAATGGATAATTTATATCATCACTTTCATGTAATGAGAAATAATCAACCAATTAAATTAACCAAAATATTGATACGGACGATAAATGTCATCAGAAATTGAGTCCATTTTAACAGATTAAAATTTTGAAGCTAATTAACAGTAATTAACAGTTGATTAGCTTCCATTGGATCAGTAACATGATGAAATTTAAATTCTCAGTCCATGTGATTACCTCTTCCATCAATTTCCCCTTCACGAGGTTTCCTAGTTGTATCTGGAGGGAAATTAAGACAATTTAACAAAGAGTAACAATTAATTAAAATCCCAATGGATAAAAATATGGAAAACCATCAAGATGGATCAACTTTGCCTGATCAATGGACAGAAATACTTACGAGATACTGTAAATCCAAGATAATCTTTATAATCGTTAATGAGTCGCCTAAGCAGTGAACTCTTGCCCGAACCTGAAGGTCCACAGATCACAATTGGCCTAATAATTGGATCAATGGTATCACCTCGTAAGGCTGAATCACTTGGAACCTTATCAGAAGTCATAGTCTTGGAATGGCACAATCAAAGGGAGAGAAGAGGCTAAAGAGGTTTACTGATTAGTCTCTGAATGAAACTATGATTTAATGGTTTTCCTAATCAATTTAGAGTAAAATTGGAGGTTAAATGGATGTCACAATTTTCAATGATAATTTAATAAACAAACGTCAATTGTTGTGTTAACTGTCAAGCTTATTTTCATTTTCATTCAATAAAAGGTTGATGATAACTCGGTTATGTTGTATGGTGATGATAATGTTAAAAATGGTTCTGATGAGGTTGTTGTTACAGTTGATCATGGTGGAGATGATGAAGAAGAAGATGATGAGGATGATGATGATGATGATGATAATGATGTTGATTTGAACATACAAAGGTTGATTTTGAGTTTAGCTGTTTGACAGGAATGAGAGAGTTAATAATAACTGTGATAGGTCATGTTAATGTTGATTGAAAATCATCAATTGATGAATCGAGGGATTAATCAATTGCCTGAAGATAAACATCGAGACACTTTTATCATTAAAAAACCTTGATATCCTGTTACCAATCATCAGCAAATAATCAGTGGTAATGATTTAACTCAATGGTGGAAATAATAATTACTATTTAACCAAACATTCATGAAAACATGATCCCATCATTATCATCATCATCTCGAGGAAAGAGAGAGAGAGAGAGAGAGAGAGATTTGCTCCTAGATAGAAACATGGCTTCCTCTTTCTTTGGATTTTCTCTTCTCTTTCTTTTTTCTCTTAGTCTTGTATTTGATTGTTGTTTGGGTTACAATTTAAAAGAATCAATCATTAACTAGAAATTAATGATTCTGATAATTTAATGATCAATTGATGGTCACATCATCAACTAATCATGAGAAACAAAGTAATGACCAATGCGAAAACAAATATAACTCAACCATTAATTTGGTTTATTACAAGTTTCTGGTAATCAGATAAGTTAATCATTTTGCTACTTCAATTTGATACTTTCAACAATTTAATTGGTTAATTTAGTTGTGATCATAATCAAGTTCAGACATTTATCTAAACACGAGAAGAAATAAAATCTCATGAAAATAAAGTTCTTAACATTATTATTATGTTTTCTTGAATTTTCATGAAAATTTTCACAAATGAAACTCAAACAAAAAAAACTTTCATTCATTAGATTCAATTGTTCAACCCTAACGTAAGTATGATTATCATGTTATCATGAAATTCACTACAATTCAATATCTTAAATCGTAAATCAATCAATATATCATTTCGATAACGGTGAAAAAGGACATTGGATCAAATTGAAATTAGAATCATTATCTAATATATATTTTCTTGACCAATATCATTAACGTATTGTTTTCATTATATAAAAAATATCTCATTACTTTTATTGATTAAAATATCAGTTAATCAATATGAAGATGATTCAATTCTTACAATTAATCTGAATATCAAAGTAAAGCAACTCTTTCAATCCTGATATAAGTAAATCAGTGTTGTTTTTTTGTCGCAAAATTGAATGATGATTAAGATTAAATTGTTTGATTGTTTGTGTTTCATAATTATTGTTTTACTTTACTCATCGACATTTACTCAATCAGAATCGGATAATTTTCCAATTGGTCAAGTAATTAACTTAGGTTTGTATTATGTGTGTTCCTTGTCTTTGGGATTCAATTAATTTAATTAGTTTTCTCATCTTTATATATCTCATTTGTGATTAGGAATCTTAATCCAGTTCAATGATGAAATATCTAGAGCAATTAGGAATGAGACTTTATTTCAGTTAATCAATCGGATTGAAGGACCATTGATTGATAATATTACAACAAAAGTTGATCTAATTGATAACTTTGATGATTTCAATCAACAAATTGAAGAGGATCCAACAAAATGTAACAAGTTGATTGTTGTTATTACATTTTCTGTACTCATTATGATTAACTGATTGGTCATTTATTTACTTTTTTCTTCAGGTAATAATTACATGGGATTAATTTCAATTCTTCCTTGTTCATCAACTAAATTACTTTACTCTTTAATTCGTGATTATTGTTCATCTACTCTGTTAATTTCAATTCATGATCGAACTTGTATCAGACCAAATCGTGATCATGGAATTGGTTTTCCAATTCTATCATCAGTTGATCATGTTGTTCCAATGTTAATTGACATGAGACATGATTTCTTACGGAAATGGGATCATATTAATCTGATTCATGATGATACAATCGGTGAGTTTATCTTAACCATTTTGCTATTGACAAATTTCAATGATCAATTTAATTGCAATTTAATTTTTCTCCCTTTTTCCTTTCCCAAGATATTGGTGCTCTTCATGATTTAGTTGATGGATTGAGTAAAATTCATGGGCCAGAAATAACTCCATCAATTGTGACAACTTATCACATTGGAAAATCAACTAATTCAGTTAAGAATAAGTTAATTATTGAATTAGATGAAATATCTGATAATAATGATACTGAAGTTACTTCAATTTCACAACGAGAAACAATTAAAATTGATTCGTCTCGTCTGGAAGAGCAATTTGTTGATCATATTACTAATGATGAAAATTATAAACATTTCATTATCATCGCTCGTAGTAATCATATCAGAGAGATAATTAAATTGGTCTGTAATAAGATTTAATTTGATTCTATTAATTTCTATCATATTTGATTTCGCAATTTACATTGTAAGTTTTTTTTAATTGTTAATTTTAGGCTCACTCAAAGTCACTTCTTGTTTCACCTCGTAAATGGTTAATTATCTTCAGTGATAATCAAGAGAATCCTGATTATTGGTCACAATTAAGTCCAATTTTAGCAGCTTCTCAAACTGCAATTGTAATTAGAGAGGCTTCTGGATATGGTCAGTGTAATGTGATGTCCGATGGATGTCAAATTAGATTAGCATTGGAAACATTAAGATCATCTTTAATTAAAGTTGGTCTAACTACTGATTATGATTTTACCGATGTCGATATGAAAAGACGAACTCGAAATCGGATTTTAACTGAAATCAGATCACAATTAGGTTCAACTGAATCAAACTCTGGACAATATTGTGGTAATTGTGATCGTTATTCACTGAAAATGTTTGAAAGAGCGACAGTTGGCCAATCAATTGATTACATACGTCGGCCGTTTCCATCATTAAACTGGCCTGAGACTAAATTAGCAGCCGAAGATGAGATTGATAATATTAAAATAACTCAAACTGGCGAGTGGACTCCGTTCAAAGGGTTAATTCAATCTGCTGACCCTTTGCCCATTGATGTTGTCAATGGCGGTGGTCAAGTTATCAAGGTTGGTGTAATTAACCAGCGTCCACTAATTAATGCTGAACTGGTTGAGGGTAAATGTAAACCCAATGGGACAACAATTGAGTTACTAAAATTAATCGCATCTCGAATGAATTTTACCTTGGAATATATTTGCTGGTCAAGCCTTGAAGATGATAAAATTGGTACTCCACAATCAGATATGAACTGGGACGGAATTCTGGGTAAATTGCTTTCAGGAGAAATTGATTTAGCAGCAAATGGTATTTGGAAAACACCATCGAGAATCCAATCAGGAAAATTTGAATTCTTGTTCCCTTACGATGTTGATACGGTTTCGTTGGTGGTTGCAAAGTATCCCGAGGATGAAAAGTTCTTGTTCATTTGTCCATTTACTCCAGGGGTAAGCACTCATTCAGATCTTTAATTTGACCCTAATAATAATCCAGCGATTTTGTGTCGATTAATATTAGACTTGGACCTGTGTTATACTTTGTATGATCATAATTGGACCAATTTTCTGGATTATCCACCGTTCAGCAATTTACTACGATTACTATAAGATGAATGATGGAAAAGGTTTCTACAAATTGTTCAACTGTGTTTGGTACTGTTATGGAGCGATGGTCCAGCAAGGAGGTGAAATTTTACCCCAGGCTATTTCTGGGCGGATTCTGATTGCTTCTTGGTGGCTTTTCGTTATTGTAACGGTGACAACATATTCGGGAAACTTGGTGGCTTTGTTGACTTTCCCAAAGATCATTCAGCCGATTCAAAATGCTCAAGATGTCAAAAACTCTTGGGGAATCTCAGTTGGTGCATCGACTGACAGTTCGATAGCTGAAATGATTCCGATAATTAAATATTCTGACCTTGCAATTATAAGAGATGATGTTAAATATTATGATTTCAACAAGGAGAGAGATGAAATCTTTGAAGATATTTCCGATGGAGACTTGGCTTATATCATGAAGGAATATGAAGCTCGTTATTGGGTGACAACTGAATTCACGCGAACCGGATTTTGTGGAATGCATGTCGCTAAAGATGCTCTTTATCGAACTCCTGTTCATATGGTGACAAAGAAAGAAAAATTTCCAGAATCTTTGTTGAATGAAATCAATCGATTGTAAGATTAATAATAATAATCTTTTTTTCTTTCTAATCGATTTTATTTTCATCCAATTTATACTTTGATTCAGATTATTTCTGATGACCAGAGCTGGAATCTCAACTTATTGGAAGATGTGGTTCCAAACACCAGGTAACGATTGTATGTATCCATTGATTATCCATGCAGGAGACGTGAAAAAGATTGACGTTATTCATATGATTGGTTCATATGTACTTCTTGCCTGGGGCATTGGAGTCGGTTCGATAATATTGATCGGGGAAATTGTTCACAAGAAATGTTTCGCAGTCAATCAATTTGGTTCAATGAAAATGGAAGATGGTTCAAAGCGTGAGAACTCTGGTTCGTCGGGACTTAACGATATACTCAGGAGCATGTACACTCGATACAATTCTGATCCATCATATTCAAAATGGGCGTCGAATGTTGATTATTTCAATTCATCTGATAATCGTCCAACCAAAGAGTCCAAAGTAACTCGATTATCGTTTAATCATCCAAGCATCAGTCGAGCTCCGTCAACCAATTTCAAAGCCAAAGCCAATTGGGCCTCGGGCGTCGCAGCGGCAAGAGCGAAGGCATCGCCAAACCTTTATTACGATCAAAGTGGTTCGATGTATTTAACTCAAATCAGAGGAATTTACAATGATCCAGAAAACTTTCAATATCCTTACAGTGATTTACGATCTAATTACAAGTTCAAATGATTTCGAAAATCGTAACAATTCAAATTGCTATTGGTTTTGTTTTTGTTTTCTCTCGTTCTCATTAATCTGATTATCTTATCGCATCTAAATAATAACCATAATCATTATGATCAACGAACAATAAATTTTGATTGGTGTGTAATTGTTGTAACATTGAATTGTTTTCATCAAAATAAAGTTTTAATTGTTGGATAAAATTTTATTGAAATTATGCTCCAATAAGAACTATTATAATTTAATTACCATTTAAATGAGTTACATACAAGTTCCCGTTTTCCAAATTGGAACCAATAATTGGTTTGGATTATGTTAAGATGAGAGAAAAAGTTTTTTGTGCAATGAGAAGGGAAAAAAACATCAATTAATTGAAGTATTTTGTTGCTAATTAGAAGTTGATTTAAGTTGATTGTTTGCAAAGAGAAGAGAAGACAATTAAACAAACGTTTGATTTAAAAAGACAAAGGAAATTGACACTTGAAACAACAACAATTTGCTGATACAAAATGGGCTATTAGATTGACTTTAGGCTCTCTCTTTGTGCTTGATTATTATTAGTTTTTTTTTTAGATGATAAAACAAACGAATGTATGATTTTGTATTGTGATTAACTTTCCTCCTCTAGATTCATTGATTGTTATATTTAATATATATTTATATGTTGTCATCTATTTGTAGGATTTTAAACACTTTGTTTTGTTTTTAAATTGGTGATCCAACCTCTCGAGAATTAGATTATCATTGGAGGGATATTTCTTTACTTTTAATGAATTCTAATGTGTTAGCATATTGTTTCTCAAATGATTCCGATAGGATAATCTCCTTTTTTTGTTCAATTATCTTCTCGTTTATATCTTTCATCAGTTTAACCAGTTCGTGATTATCTGGAGCAATCAGTAATGTTGTATGGGAAAGTATCTCGATGTAAAGTTGTAATTTTAAATCATTGTCCATCAATGATGAGGTTATTTTGTCACTTGTTTTTATGCATTTAATGGCATCTGATGATGTTGGGTTATCACAAAATAAAAGACTTGAACTTAGAAGTGCTCGAACTTGATCTGGTTTTTGTACCAATGTAAGACCAGCGCGAGGCAACCAGGCGAAAAGAGGACATTTTTGTTTTAAAGATGATGAATTATCTTCATCTTCATCGATAGATTTGAATCCCATCTCTTTAACAGCGCCAATGATCAACATTAATGACGCAAATCGCTCCTTTGATCCGCTGATCTCTTCTTCGTATATGGAAACAGCTTTTGCTGCAAAATCGTAAGCGACAGTTTCACTTGTCTCGATTCCAACTTTACTCGCGTTCAATGCAGCTTGAAGGTACAAACGGAGGCATAAATCGGGACAATTACTGTCGCTGAGAGCGGAAATTGTTTGTTTAACAAATTGGAATATTTTGGTACATTTTTTATCCCATTTTGAATCTTCTTTCGATCCAGAGTATCTTAAAGCAAGATCTAGTGATTCGAATACTAAAGATGGAAAAGTGTAACGAATTCGTTTCGATCCTCCTGGAGTGAGGATCTTTTTACATGATGATAGAATTAGATATTGTAAATCAAGATCATCATCGGCTACACAAATAGGTGAAAGTAAATAATGAATAAATCGAGAGAGTAGAATCTGTTCATCTACAAAGTCTTCATCCAAAATACCATCATGTTCCTCTGGATTTGGTCCTTTAACAAGAGGATCACAAAGTTCACTGAGGAAAGTTTCAATCTCCTCCAAGGTTAAACGATTCTCTTCAATAATTTTATCCTCAATTCCAGAATCTAAAGCAGAATTAAGCAAGGAAAGAGTAATTTGCTTCTGTAGATCGGAATCGGTAACATCTTTAAGAAGGTTCTTGAAATTTTTCAATTTAAGGGACATTTTTATCGGAGCGATACCAGAGGTTTGACCATCTTGATTACCATGAGTTATTGGTAATTTCAAAAATTTGAGTAACTCTTTACCAATATTAGTTCGATATTGAATTCGCGATTTATTGCATTTCTCCTTGATGACATTCAGAGTCGATCCTAGAACTGAATCAATACTTTCTTCCCGTTTAGATTCATTGTTTATCTTTTTAATCGAGAAGTTGATCAATGATCCTTCCATCAGAATAATATCTTCCAATATCATGTCTGGTCTTGACTGGATTATGTTGGATATTTGAGCAGAGAAAATATCAAATAGATCATCAGGTAGCTCAATATCTTTGGATGAGGCCAGTCGATCGATTAGTGCGATAATGATATTCTTTACATTAACAGAAGGGACCAACTTAGCACATGAATGAAGAAATGGTTGTAATGTTGTAAGATGAAATTCATCGGGAAATACTTGAATTAAACATTCCATGAGATATTCTTGAGCAATACCATCTCTACATGAGACAACTTGCTCAAGAATACCAGGTAATACAACCGCTTTGTAACGTTCGATATCAATACTTTCCAAATGAGATAATCGGACCAAATTGGTACCAACAAGAAGTCGCAATTCAAGCCTTTCCTTTTCCCGTCTATCCTTGTCTCGAGTGTGCCCTTGGTGTTGCATTCGTACCCAAAGTTTATTCATCTCAGCAAAATTTAGCAAAATAAATTCAATTGAATCCTCAATGGTACCAGAATGCTCTTCTTTACCATCACCATCACCACAAATTTCTTCAACAGTTACATCAGGAAGTATATTACGACATGATTGTAGAAGATAATTACGCAGAAACAAACCCCTATAAATACAAATAGAGAATAGAAATTAAAATGAAACAAATGTAAACATAAACACGTAAAGATAATCAATTTCAATTCTAACCTTAAAGGATGTTGGACACCTCTACACATCTCAACTAAATCTTTTAAAATATCTCGACGGCTTCCGGGTGTAGTTTTCATGTAGACAAGACCAACGGTAATTAATAGATACAATCGGGGAATAATATTACCAGCATATTGAACAAGCTCATAAAGATCAGCCAGTTTCCTGCCTCGATTGAATTCATCTAGAAGATACATCTCAAGGTGTCTTAATTGATCACAAACAGCCATGTATAATTCATAATATGATTTAGGACTCAATTGATTTGTCCTTAATTCAGTAATCATATTGGATGCATGTTTCAAAGCTTCCATCAATTTACCCTTGTCCAGGCAGCATTTCATATGGAATGACTGAATCTTAACATTACCAAGAGATTCATCAAGTCGCTTTTCTTGCTTATCATCACTAGGAGTAGTTGCAGGAGTTAAAGGCATCTTGGTAAACACTTTTCTGCTCTTCTTAATTGCTTGAAAAGGAGTAAAATTAAAATAAATCAATTGACAGTTAATTCCTCGTGATTAACAATTGGAAAAGGAAAAGAAGATGAGAAAAAAAAATAATAAAAATAAATGTAAACAAACAAGAAAATTATGAGATGATACAAAAAAGATGATGACACAAAAACAAAACAATGACTCCTTTCAATTGAATTTGAAGATTTGGTGTAATGATTAACCTCTAATTTTACTTGACAAATTGCTGGAAACACAGTGAAATTAAATTAGTTGACTGATGGAAATAATCAAGGGGATGATTAAAGATTAAGTCAATTATTTGGTAGGCGTCTTCATCAATCACAATCTATTATGAATGGAAACCAAACCGGTAGAGAGATTCACTTGGGGACCGTTAACTCAATAAACATTTTCGACAATTAAATTAACTTTTTCATTTTTTATTATTGATTTTCGTTAATTAGTTGATTTGGAAATCATATCATCACTATTATCTTTCTCTTGGTGTGACATTTTTTTTTTTCTTCATCAAGGTTTGTGGAAATTAATTTAAAGAAGAGTTTAAGACTTTCATTGATATCGATTTTAGTGTGATGATGGTGAGAGAGTTGAAATTAATTCTAATTGTTTAGTTGATTAGTTTCTTCGTTGACAATATTTCAATTAAAGATCATTAGAGTTTTGATTGTGCTTTCATCAGAACGTTAATTGTAGTTGTTATCTTATTATTTGCTTTTTCGTTGAGAGTTTTTGTTTTTCGTCCTTTCCTTTGAAACTGAATTGATGTTTATTGGATTTTGTTGATTAGTTGATTGTTTGGGAATTTCCTTCACTTCTGCATTTGATTTGATTTTCTAGATCAGTTAACTAATTGTTTCGTAATGGTGAGTATGTGTTACGATGGCAATTGTTCAATTTTCCCTAAGTTGACAGACTCAGAGAGAGAGAGAGAGAGACTTTTACATGATAATTTGATAAAAATCGTTTCAATCGATCATCAGTTTAATAGTAATCGTTGAATTGGTAGAAAATGTTTTCAAAAATTTGCGCTCAAAATGTTGAGGAGAAAAAAAAACTTCTCTTTCTTTTTCTCTGTCTAATTCTGGTTTTTATTCATTCGATTCTGGTGATAATCGATTAATCGTTTAAATCGAAATCTAATTGTGACTTTGATTGTTTGAAACCCTTTCTTGTGTTTGGATTGATAATTGTTGACAAATTTATGGTTTTTTGTTTAATCACAATGACAATTACTCATAAATGTGATTCTACTGAGCGACAAATAAATGAAATAATGTTTCTAAACGCTGCCCTTCAAAGTCAAATTGAAGAGACAAAGATAAAGATTGGAATTGCCAAAGCTGAGAGAAAATATCTTCTCAATAAATTACTTTATTACGAAAAGGAATCACCCGAGGAAGTTTATACCTGTAATATTGGTAATGTGGTCTCATCATCGAGTAATAATGGAGCAACCAGTGGAATCCTTCAGCAAGTTCTCAGTCGAAAACAATTGACAAACAAAAATCCATCAAATTCTAATTGTGTATATCAACCATCAACACCTATTAATCCATAAAGATTCCTGGAAGACACATAACAAGAAGACAAAGAAATGTTCCAATTGGTGCAAAAATTATCGATTTATTTGAATTAATCTCAATTATTTAATGTAAATTGCGAAGACGAAAGAAACAAAATTCTACAAATACAAATAACCATGTACAATAAAGGAGAAAAAAAGAGTTTTCAAATGATTTACTGATTCTCATTTATCCCAATCGACTAATGTTCCTCTAGGTTTATGTCGTTTATCACTTGAATCTTGTGTTGAATCAGTTTTTCGTTTTAATTGTCCAGTTCTTTCCAATTGTTTCTCGATCACCTTAGCATTTTGAGCATAACTATCTGCAACTTCACGAGCTTCAATTTCCTCTTCCTCTTCATCGACAGTTGAAACGGTGACAGAACTAAACTTTCCCATGTCACGAGTCTTCTTTGTAACCATAACCTTTTTATTATCATGAGAAGCAGGAGTTCTGGTTTGAACATCTCGAGGTCGATATCTTAATGCTCCTTGAATAACAAACAAAACATTAGAATCGGGCTTATGTTTATAGAAAATTGGAAGATCACATCTTTTACAATTGTATCGAAATTGTTTCTCGATTCCATTTTCTCTTCTCAAGTAGACAATATTTTCCTCAGTCGACTCAGCGATATGTAATTTGTACACGCGCTTTTCACCATCAATAACACGAGCTTTATCACGAGGCCTCAATGGCAATCGATCCAAATTACAATCAAGAATTAATGACATTTGACCACAAATACAATAGTAAACATTGAGATTCTTTTCATCATTATATTCCTCTTCATTCTTGGAATCAGTGCAAGCGATACTTCTGGAGACAATTTTAGGCATAATGATAAACCTTTAAAGTGAGAAAAAAAACTACAAGAAGAACAATTAATCAACTAATTACAAAGAAAAGAGAAAAGTAAAACCAAGAAAGAGAAAAGAAAAAAAAATTGTTTTGTTTACGATATTTGGAAAATGGAATCTCGATGATTCGGATCCTGGACTTGGATCTTTATCCACATCTGATTGATTTTCACTCTTTTTTTTTAATTTGCCAATTGACAGTTGATTCATTTAATTAATTTAAATTTAATTTTCTATTTGAAATGTGGTCCTTTTGGTCCCGTAACCCAACCAAAGATTTTCCTTACGATTTGGGTGATGTGATTAACCTGCAACCCGACGAATCAATTTGGGTTATTCAAAAGGGAAAGAAAAAGGTTTGGAAATATTTCTGTTTATGTTAATCTAATGGTGATGATGTCAATCATTTTGTTGCACTGGTGTTTCTTTCACTGATTTGATTACATTTAGAATATTGATTTTCTCTTTTTTTTTCTCTGTTTCACTTTTCTTAGGGGACTGGAGAACCTGTTACAATATTTCGGTTTGAATGTAAATTCGGAACGGAGCATCTCTTGGAAAGAGCCAAATCAGCATTAAAACGGATAAAAACACTGAGACATCCATCGTTTTTAACTTACGTTGACTCACTTGAAACAGATAAAATAGTTTGTATTGTCACAGAGCCTGTTGAGCCTTTGTCTTTGTATCTTAAATCATCAGAAAATTTTACTCGTGAACAATTATCCAACGCTATTTCCTTTGGTTTACATCAAGTAGCTGTGAGTTTTATTGGTTTGCTTATATTGATCATAGTTTTGTGTTTTCTTTTTCACTTTTTCACGATTTCATCTTCTTTTGTTTTTATATTTTACTGCAGATCGGACTTGGATTTTTAATAAATGATTGCAACTTTAATCACAATAATTTACATTTAGGCTCAGTACTAGTCAACTCATGTGGTATTTGGAAAATCGGTGGCCTCGAATATGTCACTTCTAACATTCAAGAGGATCAATCGTCCATCACTAAACATCATTCATCTCTCGATAAATACAATCCTCCTGAACTATCCGACTCTTCATCAATCAAAGGAACCAATAAATGGTACGAAACTTCATTTATATAAATATTAGATCTGTTTTCTTAAAAATATATTTCTCTTTCTATTTTATATTCACTTCAGGTCAATTGATAGTTTCGCTTTTGGATGTTTGATCTGGGAAATATTCAATGGCCCAATGTCTCAAAGAAATGATCTTAAGTTACCACAAAAGGTAAATAAATCTAACCATCGATTCAATAATGTTCTAATTTTCTTGAAACTTGTTATTTCTCAAGATTCCAAGTAACCTGGTAACCATTTATAAAGAACTGATTGATCCTAATCCCAAGAACAGAATCAGCCCATTAGAGTTTGTACAGAAATGTCGAGCCAAAGGTTGTTATATGAAAAATCCCTTCATCGATTCCATGTTGTTTATTGAAGAGATTCAAGTGAGTTCCAATTTGTAATTCTTTTTTTTTCCTCATGATAATAATCACAAGAACGATCAACTTGTACTAATCAATTTCTCTTTCCCGTTCTAGATTAAAGATCAAACTGAGCGAAACAGATTCTTCACCCATCTCAATGATGCAATGAACTCATTTCCTCCCGATATTTGTAAAAATAAAATGTTACCACAGCTTATTATTGCTCTAGAGTTTAATAATACCGGTTCAGCGTTTTTAGGACCACTTTTAAAAGTAAGAATTAACTAATTGTCACCTAGAACCATTGATTAACCCTTTTCTCTTTGCAGATTGGTAAACTTTTAAGTGAAGATGAATATCAAAAGAAAATCGTCCCTTGTGTCATAAAATTATTTGCATCTAAAGATCGAGCCACTCGAGCCAAACTCTTGCAAGAAGTGAGTGAATTACTTAGAAAATTAATTCTTCAAATGATGTTAATTAAAATAATTCTAAATGATTAATTTTTCTATAAATAGATGGAATCATTTATTACTTATTTACAACCAAATGTTGTAAATGAACAAATTTTTGTCCATGTTTCTCAAGGATTCGTTGATTCAAATCCTACAATAAGAGAGCAAACAGTTAAGGTAAGTATTAAGAATTAATTAGTCTCATTACGATTTAGATTCTAATTAATTTACATCTTTTTCTTCATCTAGTGTATGCTTCATTTGGCTCCAAAACTAAACTATGCCAATCTCAATGATGAAGTTCTGAGACATTTCACTCGGTTACAAACTCGAGACGAGGAAGGAGGAATCAGAACCAATACCGCAGTTTGTCTTGGAAAAATCGCCAACTATTTTCATCCTCAGGTAGATACGAATTCCGCCAATTCTGACCTTTGTTTATTTCTTTGTTTATTGTTGAGTAATTTCAATTCTCAATTTGATTTAAATTATTTTCCACGATTCAGATAAGGCAAACTGTTTTGATTCCTTCGTTTTTAAGATCTATGCGAGATCCATTTGCTCCTGCTCGAATTGCTGGAATCCTCGCTCTTTCAGCGACTCAGAACTTTTATTCCCTTCGTGATACTGCCACAAGAGTTATGCCCGCTCTGTGTCATTTAACTATGGATCCCGATAAATCAGTTCGTGATCAGGCTTTCAAAGCTCTCAAAGGTTTTGTAAGTAAAATCGAAAAAGTTTCAGAAGATCCATCATTAGCTGAGCAAATGGGTAAGTTGATATACATGTATTTTGGTCGATTGTTGTTTGAATTTTTTTAAACTAATTAGATGATTTTGATTGGTACTTATTAACAGAGGCTGATCTCAATACTTCGGGAACTAATGTTTCTTCAACATTAGCTGCTAGTTGGGCTTCTTGGGCTGTTAGCTCATTAACGTCAAAGTTTTATCGCTCAAAACCAGCAAATATCAATACCAGCAATAGTCAAGCTTCTGGTGATAAGATAACAAGCCCTTCGAGCAGTATCAGTCCTAAATTAACCGATTCTGACATAAAAATGCCTTCAGAAGACTCGAATGCTGATTATAATGAAGACTGGGCTCCGATTGATTCTAACCTTTCTTCAAAAGGTGACAGAAATGACCTGGAAAATAAGAAAGCAATGGACGGATGGGAAAATGACGATGGTTGGAATGAAGAAGAAGATTTTGATAAAGTTATCACCGCTTCGAGTAATATTAATCTTGAGAACAAGTCAGAAAGTAATGAAGATAATTGGTTGGATGCCCAATTAAGACCAAGCAGTCGAGCTGATTCTCATCGATCTAGTTTAAGCTCTTCAAGTAATATTCAACAAAACGACCCGATTAAATCAGAAACTGAAGACACAACCGAAAAGCGACCTCCACGAAGAGTTCGAGCTGTTGTCGAAAGGAAACCGAAGACTAAAAAAGGTCCAATGAGATTGGGAGCTCAGAAAATCACATAGAACATCAAAAAGAACCAGTGTTCCAATGTGAAGAAATAAAAGTATTTTCTATTCATTTCAATCTGACAACTTGTGTAATATTAATTTCCACCAACAATTAGCTCATAATTAACAGTTAAATAATCAATGGAATGAAAAATTTACGGATAAATATTTTATTGTGAAAGCAATAACAAGAGTAATTAGAATGCAAGATTAGTAAATTACTCTATGTACTATGGATTAGCCTTGATGCTAACGATTTTTTGGTTTGAACATATTTGATTAAATTACAATAGAAAACAATACAGAATTTAAAAGGAAAAGGGATTAATGTTCATAAGATCGTTTTAATCTTAATCCACAAGTGCTTTTAATCAAAGTTTTGTTTCTTATTCTCATGATCGTTCATTTAAATGTAATCATTTTGAATCGGTTTGTGATCATTAAATCAGGATGGGCTTTAAGTTGATTGCAATTGTACAAAGGAGATTATCAAGATGCGCTAAACAGCAATTTATCAATTTCTTCAACTAATCAATTGATCCGGTTTGTTTTTCAGCGACAGAATAGCAAAAAGCAAAAGGATTTCACGAAGAAAACGACAAATTAGTTTTGAAATCATCTGAATATTTACATTGATGTGGAAAATGACTTTACAAATTTAATTATAAGATTGATGAGTTTCTCTGGTTTTCCTTGCAAGAGATAATTGGAACTTTGCAGAAAATTGATGAAGATGAAGATGCAGCGAATTAACCAAATAGAAGCTTAAATGATGATGAGGTACTAATCCAATTTGGAATTAGGAAGAGTGAAGAGATCAACAATCATCGTCATTCTCATCTTTGGATTTTGTGACTTTTTTTTGTGCTTTTTGTACAATTGTGGCCTTTTAATCAACCAAATTTAGTCCCAATCATTTCAACATATCAATTTATTATTTCCAATGAAGGTCGGTCACACTTCCAGATTTTTAGGCAAATTTGTTGGTCTAAAAGGTTCACTCCACATTCGACGAAGGTCACCCTAAGAAAGATAGAAAAGCAAATTAACAATTGAAATTAATAAATTAAACCATTGAAACGTAGTCAGGGTTAGTGGTTTGCCCATGGTAACCATCAACGTTTACTCATATAATAAGAGGACTAGCTGGTTCCATGGTTTTACTTTTAATTGTTGCTTGAGTACAGATAATAAATTGAATTAAAAGTCAACGTACTTTGATGTAAGCCATGGTTAACAAAGGTAACAATGTGAATGGAACCAAATAAAGTAAGGCTGGTTGAGCTGCTTTTGATAATTCTGATGATACTGTAGCTGTCAATAGGCCTGATGATAGACCGAGAGAGAGAGAGAGAGAAAAAAAAAGAAAAGGTAAATTGTGAAATTCAATTAAGAATTGTGATTGATATAATAATAAAGAAATTAGAGATTGATTTTCTTACCAAAAAAATAACCAATAAGAGAACAATGGAAATAAGTTATTCTACTGAGATGATTTGGAGGAGGTAGACCAGCTTCGGTTGAGGTCAATAAAGATCGTTTGTAAGCATCGTATCGTAATACGAAGCACAATAGGAGACCAGGCATAACCTGACAATCAGAGAGACAATCAATTGATTAGAATCATTTACAAGAGAAAAAGTAAATTAAAAGTGTATGAGAGATGAACCATCAGCAAACGATCAATGTTGCAAAGTAACAATCAGCAGGAAATTTAGTTGATAACAGTATGAAGTTAAACAATCAACTATATAATTAACCTTTAATTAACTAGAAGATGATTATATATATAAAATCAACAATCATTTTCTCAATTTATATTGAGTTTATTGTGTTTACTTGATACATGTAGTTTATTAACTGGTTTCAATAAGAGATTATCATTATTCTGAAAGTCGTAATCAAACTTGAATTTTAATCTGGTCATTTTTTGATTCGGAAAAGATTAAGTGTCATCAATCTGTCAAATATAGTCTAATGACCAGCAAAGCATTAACTAAATGGTCAGTAAACAACATAATAACTTTAAATGTAAAATGATGTCAATCAAATTATTATTTACACAATTGAATTCATTTCTTTTTTCTCTGTCTCGTAACAATAACTCAACATTTAAGATCATGATGACAGGTAACAAGTTTTCAACAATTTATTGATTGACATCAAGTATGAAATTGGATCAAAATTGTTCAAAATTAAACTTATTATATCAATTTGACATTTTGACTATGGAAATGAGTTTGTGTAAATCATATGATTCAAGGTGAATTTACATGACATTTACATGATATTTTTATCAACTTTTTGATTACTCGAAGCTCACTAATCAACACTAAAGACAGAAATAGTATTTTTACAAATTCGCGGAAACAGATCAATGATCACGCAATTTAAGTTCTCAACTTGATTCTAGCTCATCTTGTGATTCATTTTTCTTTTTATCACATTTTCATGTTTTTCCTTGTTTTGAATTAAAATGTGAACATAACTAATACTGAATTCAGGGTGAGGTCAAATGAATTCTCAAACAATATAATAAATCTTTGTTTGATCGGTGAATTACTTGCAGAAGAAGATATTGTAAACTAATTTTTTTCTCTTATTGAAACTTGATCAAAAAGAAAAGAAAAAAAAGTTTTCAAAAGAGTATTTTCCATCTCTCTCTCTCTCTCTCTCTCTCTCTCTCTCTCTCTCTCTCTCTCTCTCTCATCGCGATAACAAGTTTATCAATTGGATAATAAAAAAAATAAGTCGAAAACAGGTCATATTTGATGTTAACAGTTCATTAAAAGACTGTCTGGACTCTTAGAAAACAGGTAATTAGCAGTGATCAACTGAATAGACCTGAAATTGAGTTTACTTACAATATCACCGAGGCCCAACATTGAAAAGTGACCATTGTTGTTCATACTTGGAAAGATGAGTTTACCAGGTAGCGATAGTTTTGGAGGATCACGACTGACCATGCTGGTTAGATGAAGCTTTTTGGCCATTACACCGACTGGATTATCAGCTGGTCGAGTGGCCACTTTGACCATTACATTTGAATTAAAGATGTATGAGGAAAAGAAAACCCAGAAGACATCGTAGATTAAAAGACCAGTAAGTAAAAGGGTTGAAACTTTGAGACTTGGAAGTCTAACAAGCGCAATGAAGGCAACACATAAGCCCATTCCCATTGCTACCATTTCCATCACGTTAAGATAATCAAGTTGATTCAGTCCGTTTGCCAAAATTACAGCAGCGTAACCGTTAATATAAATTGGCAGATTACAGGGTATCATCATTGATGAGACAAACCAGGAACACATTTTGAAAATGAAAGAAAGGGTTAGATTGTTACAACAAAATTCAAAACAATTGTATCATCCTTACCATCCATTAGTAGCCAATGTCCAGTAAGAATCCAAATACAGACGATTGTCACTGATAATGTGAATGAAATTAATTCAGCAACAGTAAATCGTCCACAGAATCCAAAGGAAATTCTGTATGAAAGATTAAATCCATTATTAGTAATCCAATAAACATATACAAATGCTATTAGAATATATTAACTGGAAGAATCCATTTAAATGATATTTACTTTTTCTTGTCTGTACAAGGCCTAACCATGTATTGACACATTGGAAGTAAAAGAAATGCCAAAGCTATGGCTGCAATTACTAAATTGGAAGAGAATTAACAATTAATAATCGTTATTGGGTTAAATTGTGTTGATTGGATTCATGTTGACATATCGGTATTGATCCACTTACTTGCAGTACAAATTGCGAAAAGCATTTGCATTGAATCAAAAAAGAAAAACATAATTAAGAGTGAAATCGAAGCTCCCAAAGGTAAACACAAGGCTTGCATCGTATCGAGAGTTTGAACATCTAAATTAAAAAGGAAAACAAATTATCAATCAACAGGAAATTAATCTCATAATTCATTCAACTCAATCAACTTACTATTTTCTGCAGGTTGACCATTAGAATCTTTTTCTTTTTCTCTGGCTTCTTGTTCCATGTTAAGTGATCTGAATAGAATAGAATATAATTAATAAGAAAATTAAATATTCTAAAAAAAATTGAATTCACATGTAAAGTGATCTTTTAATTACCTGAAACTGCCATAGACAATTAAGAGCATTGAGATGAGGAAAGTGGAAACTCGAGATGAATCCACCAATGAATAGACCCTGGTACATAAAGAAAAAAGAAACAATTTAGATGTAATCATTTTCAACTAATAGAGAATTTGATTCTCATTAATAGTAATCAAAAATTAGTTTCATTCGCTGGATAGAATAGAGCTATTAAAGAAAATCTTATATTCTAAAATGATTATCTGGTTTAACCTTTTTGAATAAAGTGTTTAAGGTTGAGAAATTTAGTTCTACAATGTTTCATCAATCACAGACAATTAGATTGTTGAATAGTATGTGAATTGTAAGCTGACATTAGTCCTGAATTTTCATCTATCACAATTGCATTGAGTTTACAGATGAATGAGATAACCAAAAAAAGATGGAGTCGTTTAGTTGATTTCTTAAAGATTAACAAGATATCCTCATGAAGATACAAGACTGATGTAAATACAAGAGATTTAACCAACTAATCAGCTACAATTTGTTCAGTTCAATCTAATGAAAAAAAAAACAATGAATCTTGAAATATATTAAATGTATTGAATTTCCTCATCAAGGAAATGATCTGTAATAGTTTTCTGTTTAAAGACAATTAAATCACATTCATTGGACACTATGAATATTTAACTGAATTTTAGAGTAAATTAGATGAAAATAATCACCATTGATAGTTGCTTGTTTTGGACATTCTATACACAGAATATGAATTAAGATGAAGATGATGATTGAGGATAATAAAATATTATCAAAGTGAAGATAAAGTGATGATGATGATAAAGATAAATCACAAATGTGGCTCAGGTTAAATTGACCGAATGGCTTAATTAATGGAAGTACGCTGAGTATTTCCAGATTATTGTAGTTGAACATTTAACATTAAATGATGATAATCCATCACATTAATCCACCAATCAACCTCAATTGAATCTGAAACTTAAAATAATAACAACAAATAAATACAAATGTAATCATGTAACAAGAATAAAGGAAAACAAGTAAAGGGAAAAACTCACCATTTTGATATTGACCAAGTCAATGTACCTAAATTTGTCTCTAATAGATGAATCAATGGACACCAATAAGCTAAATTAATCGTAATTAAGTAGACCACCATCAGGTCAGCATTGTTAAATTGTTAACTATTAAATTGGTTAAATCATTTGAATGTCAACAATGAGCAAAAAAGTAAAGGAGAAAAAGGAAAAAGAGAATAGAAAAAGAAATTAGAAAATAAAAAGATCACATTAACACCTTTGTGATTGTTTTAGATGGAGAATTTAATTTACTTGATTAGAATTAGAAATAATTGTTCAAGTTAATTAACAATGAGAAGAACATTAATCAACGTTAACAGTTTAAAATCTGATAATAAAATGGGAAAAAAGAGTAAAGAGGAAAAAAGATGGAAGATGAAAGAGAGAAAAGAAGATCAACTGGGAGAGAGAAAAACAACCAAAAGAAAGAAAACCAGGTTATCTCTTTCTCTCTTTTTCTTCTCTCTCTTCTTCTCTTTTATTCTATTCTCTTTCTGTTTATTTGGTTACTTTTGTTTCTTCTTTGTTTCTTTTCGTAAGATTTTAAGGTGGACTTTTCTGTTTAATTAGAGAAGAGAAGAAGAAAAAAAAAATGATAACTCATATTTGCATCAATATGAACATTTTTTATTCATCGAACTGTTAGATTGATGAATGGATGGATAATAGATTTCAAGAGTTGAGCTGATTCTTCAAGTCTCAACAATCTGATGTAAAGAAAACAATTTAGCACCGAAAGTAATACAAGTAATATAAAAACAGTTCTTATTAGGAATGAGTCGGTTTGTTTGTTGATTGGTTCGCTTTTGTGAGAAGATTGAATTTTCGGTGTAATTGAATGATCTCTTCGTGCTTTTAGCACTGGTTCCAAGGGGGATGTTTGCTGTTCAATTATGTTGGGTGAGAGTGAAGATGATGATGTAGATGATGATTGTCTCTTCCTTAGGCTTACAGAGTTTGAAAGAGATAAAGGATCACAGGTAACGACAATTGATTCGGTTAATTGTGGACTCGTTTCGTTTGTTAAAAATGAACCATTGACAATTTCCAATGTTTTAAAATCGCTTTTGGTTAATTCTGTTAAAGATCGGGTTAAATCGCCAATGTAATCGTTTAATCCTTGCATTGATGATTCTTCTATCAAGGTTTTCATTCCCCAGGCACTTTTCTTGAAAACCACTTTTCCATATACTTGAAGATTGCACTCGTTTTCGGTTTCACCTCGACTCAGATAATAAACTGTATCAACACGAAAGCTACTTGACAATGGGAATCCCATATTAGAGGCTTCGGATTTTATCACATATTCTTGACCAGGAATTGAGGTGGAAAATAGATATTGAATCTCTGTGGTGGTAACAGTCTTTGCCATTGATTGATTAACGTCCATACTGTAAGCAAGGTTACGATATTGTTTAAATTCTTTCAATTCATCTGATTGTTTACATGGATCAATTTCCGTCCATTCACCAATAGAAACATTATAAGTGTGACGTCTCGCTAAAAGAGATTGAAAAAAAGGACTATCAACAAAGACCAAATTAAAAACATCGTCAACGTTTAAAGGAAAATTTTTATCGACAATTTGTATTCCTCCAGGAGCCATGATGGTGGACACCAAACAATCAACAATTGCAAACAATGAGAATAGAAAAAAAAACCAAATTAATCCAAAATTATCTTTAATTTCAAAGCCAGAAAATTATCTTTGCAAAGATAATCTGGCAATAAATCGATTTATCGAATAATCGATTTGATTTTTTTCGATTTTCAGTCGATTGTTTTTTCTTTTCTCTTTGTTTATTTATCGGTGTTTTCTTTTATTCTTGACTCGGTGAAAATATTTGCGGTGCTTTTTATCAACAATTTGGTGAGTAAATGTTCAATTTATTAGTAAAATTTTCTAATGTTTTCCTCTAAATTTCATCTGTAGTTGTATAGGTTTTAAATGGATTCACAGTATTACCGGAATGGTCGATCAAATCTGTTGATAGATAAAAAGTGGCGTCGATCTGTTAAGAAATTACCATTCGAGGAAATAACTGTTCCTCTTAGAGAATTGCCTGATAGTGAATCTGACAATGAGAATTGTTTCAAGACCATAAAAGATCAAGAGAACAAATGGACTGACTTGGCCTTGAACCGAATTAACGACAATCAACAAAGTAGCTGTTTCCCTATAAACCGATTTTAATATCAAGTTAATATCTCAATTGAAATTCCAATTGCAATTGCAACATCATTTTGTTATATTTAGTAATTTGACAGATTCAATATGTCATCTTCATCGAAAAGTAAAGTGAAACGAATCAGACGGAGAAGATTATCATCAAAAAAGAATCGACATGAACGTAAATTAAAGTTGAAACTAAAGAATCAAGAATTGAGATTACAAAAAGAGATGGAAATTGATCAATGGCTACAATGGAATCAAGCTGAGGAAGAAAAGTATCAAGAGGAGAGTGAATTTCACCAGGAGATTGTGTTGGCTCAAAAAGTTTTGCTCAATCAAATTAAATCAATTAAATCCAATCTGGATAAATTAAAACTTCTTCAAAAAATCAGGTCAATTTACTGTGTAAACAAATCACCGTCCACCGATTCAGATAATCAACAATTTCAAGAAACTATTACAAATCTACGACTTAAGTTACTTGAAATTTTGAATATTAAGAAAAATTCACTAATCAACTTGAACAATTTACATAATGACAAGTCTACAAATAGTCGATTGCAACAATTAACAATCCAAGAGTTAAATTCAACCGATACAAACGAAGCTTTATTTGGTTCTCCTTCCAATGGACCTGATTGTTATTCTAACAAATTAATTAATCAAAGGAACATCAAATCAACTGATAAATCACTTTCACAAATCAGATCACTTTGGGATTCATATATCGATAATAATAATGGTCACCAATTCCTTCAAAATGGTTCTATCAAAATGAACCAAACAAAGAATGGAGTCAATTCGTTCTGGATCATCATCATCATCATCATTCTAATTAATAAATAAACTCTAGAATGGATCATTAACCAGAGAAAATGATATTAATCTGTTGATAAATAAATTTTCATATTTCAATTGTGACAACGGTTTCTTGATGTTAATCATTGAGAAGAAGAATCCGTAAAAATGTTGTAAACAACCAAATGAAATTGAATCGAAAATTTAAACAAAATTTACATTAATTGTGAAACAAACACTATTTGAATGAATACATTGAATGTGGGGATCAACAAATATAATTAGATTACTCGTGTCATCATTTTCCATTTGATTACAATGTTAATTTTCATTGGCATTTGGAAAGTTTACTGAGTCATGATTAGTTTTTTTTTCTTCTTCTTTTGTGTCTGATTTTTTTTTCTTCTTTAAATGCATAGTAGAGAAAGAGGAACAATGATGAAAATTGAGAGAGAGAGAAAGAGAATCACCTACAGGAGAGTGTGTGTGTGTGTGTAGATTTTGATAGAAAATAATTAATTTCAATTAGAAACATTTTGGTTATTCGATCCATACAAGTATGTTAACACTTCTTGAGTAGCATGAGTCCTTAAAATGCCATTTTCAAATTCTAATTGTGTAATTTTTGACGTTAATTCATTGATTCTCTCCTTGAGGACAACAACTTCCTCTCTGACAGCGGACATCAAATGATCAAAAGTCTTTTCATCCACCGTAATACCTTCAGTGTTTTGATTAATCACTGGAATCGTATTAGAATCAATATTTGTTAAACCAACTCCACTCACTCCAATACAAACAGGTTGGTTATTTGTTGCTTGTCCAATCATCTCACTGTTAATTTGATTATCTTCATTACTTGAATCGGCACAATTAATTCCACTACTAATTGTTACACATGTAGTAGCAGTTGTTAGACAAGAACCTGTAATCCCACTGGTACCTGGAGCTAATGGTGTTCCTGTGACAACAGTTTGTCCAATGGTTCCGGTGCTTTGAATGGTGTTTACTGAAGTTCCCACGGTGGTTGTGGTGCTATTAGAGGTATTACCAGACATTATTGAACTCGAAATATTGGATGGAGGATCATTAAAGTCCATACATGACCATCTACCGCGTTTCATTGGTTCTTTGGAAGCGATTTTTACAACTTTGAATCGATGTTGCCATTCCTCAACTGTTATCGGTGGTGTTTCTGGTGGTGCCGAGACCACAGGATTCACCAGAGTCCTTAAGGTATCGGTTGTTACTGATTCCATTTCCCTTTTGGTAATAAACTAACTTTCACCTTTAACTTTCAGCACACATAATGATCACAATGATGATTAATTAATTCGGAATCAAAATAAATTGCTCACATAAATAAAAGAAATCACATCAACTTGACAACCATTTCTCGCTTTTTATCAGCTGATGACAAGCGGGTGGAGCAAATCAAGTAAAAGATCAACATGAAGGAGGCGCCACTGATTTTCTAAGAGAAAATTTAAATTGTTGGTTAATTGTAATTGAGAAAATTCAATCAATTATTGTTCTTTGCTAATTAAAAGCTAAATGTATTCGAAAAAGGAGAGAGAGAGAAGGATAATCTTTGACTCGGATTCTTTAATCCAATAGAATCAGATAGCCAATTGGAAAAACGAATTTTTTTCTAATTGAATTTTCTTTTGGTGAATTAATGTTAATCTAATTGGTCATGGGTTCGAAATGAATGAAATTTACAATTTATTCCCTATTAATGACTAACATTTGACTTTAATTAAAAAAAAGAACAAAAGATTTAATAAGAGTTGAACATTTTCGCTCAATTTGAAGCTAAAAGTGGTTTTGGTTTATATGAAAAAAAGGATTTCTCACTCTTTTTAATGGTAGATTAAAAAAGATTCAACTTGAGAGTTTTTAACAAAAAGAGATTTTTTAGAAAATAGTAATTTTTTTAATTAACAAATTCAAAATTTGATTCAATTGTTGGAGGCAATGGAGGCCCAGATGCTGGTGCTACTTCGCCTGGCTGTAGACCATCGGGGCCACCGATTGATACAGGAACGTATTGAAAGGCAGCAGGTAGAGAATAATACTGAGGTATTAGTCCATTGGGTGTGGAATAACAAGGTTGAGCAGGAGGACATAATTGACACTCAGGTTCACAGCAAACATATGGAGCATATTGGAAGGGAGTTGCGGCGACAGAAATGAAATTATAACCACCAAAAGTATCGACAGGTACACCTAATCCTGGACCAGTTGGCATAGGAGCAGTATAATATCCACTGGGAGGATATTGTATTAAACTACGATTAACAATTCCACCTCGATTAGTATTGTTGAAGCCTCGGCCTTTTCCTCCGCCTCGACCACCACGGTTGCTCCAATTACCGCGCGAATTGTATCGGTTAGAATTTGAGTAAGAGATGTATGGTTTAACCATGGCAGTTTGATCACAGTCATTGACTAAAGGAAATGTGAAAGAAAAGGAAAGATGGAGAAAAGAGGAAAGAGAAAAACAGGTTAACTCAAGAACGAATGTGAAGGTTAACGAGGTGAACACATCGATATGGTAAAAGATGAGAAAGGGAAATTTCTATGAACAACGTGGTTCAAATTTTAAAAGATAATTACCTGGATTTAATTTTTTTTCTCCTTCCACTGTTTGGTAGTTTTCTTTTAGAGTTACTCCAGTAACTTCTGCTTTAACCGGTCCTTGGACATTTGGACTGATTGGAACATTCCGCTTATCTGGACCAGAGGTCAATCGAATCCCTGGGTTTTGACTAATGTTCGCACCTTCAGTTGGACCCGTATTACTATTATTTGGGTTATGAGGAGTAGAGTTATGGCTGTTGGCATCTCTTCCGTGTTGACGACCTTTGAAGATATATTGATTCCATTCTTGACAATATTGATTCCAATTAGAGTCTGAATGACCTTTACTTTTTACACTTGGGCCTGACACCGATGGAGTCGGTGATTGGTTGACGCCACTGTTGCTGCTTGTATTGCTACTAATGCTACTATTGCCACTACTGTTACTTCCAGAAGGATTATTATTACTTGTATTGGTATTTAGCTTGGGATTTCCAGAAAATCTCGAATTGTTATTTCCACAGCCTCCATTATTGCCAATCGATCTATTCTTCCCGTTTCCTGATTGATGATGATTGTGATTGGTACCAGAACCATTTCCTTGACGATTGATTCCTAAATTCCTTTGATGCCCAGTGTACATTATAACAAATTTAACTTTTTCTTTCAAATCAAAACAATTAAGACTTTTTTCTTATCACAAAAAAAAGACAATCCAATGCATTAAAAGGTCCGTTAGAAATGGTTTATGATGATGATGAAGAGATGAGAAAACATGAGAAAAAGAAACAGCGAAAGACAAAAAAGAAAGCGCGAGTCAGAGGAAGACACAAAATAGACAGAGAAACCCGAGTATTGGAGGACAAGTGAAAGGAGAGAGACAGAGATTAAGAAAGAGTCAAGGGGAAACCAATGAACGCAAATGAAAATTAATGTTCTAAATCCTAGAAGGGAAAGTGAATTCCCCTGGAAATGCGTCGAAAACCAATTTCGCTTCACCTTCATGCTAATTTTTGTTCTTTTCGCGCATTTTTTCCCCTTTTTATTTTCACTCTAATTTGCAGTGAGAATAAGTGAGAATAGAAACAATTAGATTAACATTTTTTTCTATTCTTTTTTCCCTACTAATTATTTTTATATTTTCCCCTTTTTTTCATTAGTTAATTTCTATTAATTGTTTGGTTAAATTAGCAAATTAATGAAGAGTTTAAGTTAATTAAAATAATTCATTTATTTCTTTTTGTTAATTCTGTTTGGCTTTTATCACAATTCTGCTTTGTAATTTGTGAATTAGTGTTTGAATCAACCAAAGGATTGACCTGATCCTCCACCAAATCCTTGTCCTTGTTGAACATTAATTCCTGGTCCATTGATACTAAGATAGAAAGATATTCAATTTGGTAATTAATTTTGTATGTTGATTGGTAGATTGAAAGGAGAAAGAAATGTTTCTTTTAATTGGTTCAACTTACGAATATCCTGACCCAGCACCGAATCCAGAACCAGCTCCATTGGGACTAAAGCCGAATCCTCCTCCCATTCCTTGACCGAAAGATACTCTGTAAGGTCCAGCGTTGAATGAACCTCCTCCACCTCCACCGAAACCTGATCCTCCTGATGGATAACCTGGAAGAGGAGCGATTGGGTTTACTGGACCCACAGGAACTAATTGAGCAACTGGACCATGATAAGTTGGATAACAATTGACGGTGTTGACAATTAAGAGAATGGTAATTGCAATTGAGGAAACACAATTCATTTTAAAATTGTTTACTTAATTCACTCAAACTATGATAAAAGTAATGATGAGAATAAACAAGATGAGAAGCTTTTTATACAAGATGAGAGTGGAAAAGAAGAAGAAGAGTAGCTAAGTGGAAGGGTTAAAATCTAGTTGAGTTATTGATCTCAGATTAGCCTGAAGGGTTCAAGTCAATTTCAATTTAATTACCTGAAGAATTGATGGTCAAATATTGGAGTCATTAAACTTGATTCATTCTCTTCATCAAGCTCATCGAACTTTCCAGGTAACATTCATCTTGCAAAACTTTTCTACTAAATTATTGCACATGCAATCTGATGGTTAAGGTCAAGTTCATCTGATCATCTGAATTTCAATAAATCAAATAATGAGCATCAATTTCAATACTTAGAGAAAATGTTGAAAAAAGCATGTATTTAATTAACTTTCAAGGATTGGAAAAAAACTGAATGCAAATTTGAACAATTAAGAGATTTTTGAGGATTTTTAATTTTTGCTTTCGATTATTTCATTTTAAAGATTTCCTACGTTAAAATTACATGCCACCAATATTAATTAAGATAAATTGTTATAATTATAATAATTGTGATGATGATGATATTGATGTTGTTTGTTGATACTGATGATGATCTCTCGAAAGCAAATTGGTGCGTTGATGATCGAAGAAGGATGGAAGTAGAGAAGAGAAAAATGAAACGTTTAAATGAAAAGCGCTCGAATGAGCTATAATTTCCGAGATTAGCTCAGCTATTCCTTTTCAAATTGATTCAGTTCCAATTGTAATGAGCTCCAGAGAGTTGGGATTGCGTGTATGTGCCTGCAGCTCCTGTGGGTAAGTAAGATGAGCTACTAACAGGTAATCCACCTTGATGAGCTTGGTTATAATTAGCTGCCATAACACCAGCAGCACTATTTGGATGTACAAAGTTAAATGAGTGCTGTCCATATCCCATGGAGGCTAATGCATGGTTGGTAAGGGCTGAATTTAAGTTCATTGAAGACATGCTTGAATTGTTGAGGTTTTGTTCCTGTTGATCGGGTTGATCTTGTTGCTGTTGTTGATGTTGTTGATGATTTGCAGGACTTGGCGATGAAGATGCTGGAGATGGTGTTTCCTGTTGCCTGATGACCATATTCTGAGCTTGTTGTTGTTGATCCTGAGATTGTGATTGATTCGAATGATCTTGATTATTGTCATTAGTAGTCGATGCAGAGTCTTCTCCTCCTTCAGATCCTTCTGTAGAAAGCCTCTCTTGCTTAACTTGTGGCCCACTAGTTAGAGATTCTGCGCTCTACATATTGGGAGAATAGGAAAGGAAGCGTAAGGGAGTATGAAAGAAAGAAAACAGTGGAACGCAAGAGACCCATGATCAAGGAAAGAAGACAGATAAGTAGAGAAAGATAGAAAGAGAGAAAGAGAGAGGAGAAAGAAAAAGATAAATGCATAGATAGAGGAGATAGATGGTTAGCAAAAAAGAAGATGAGAAAATCCAGAGGAGATGTATACGAGATAGCAAGATAGATAGGGAGATAATCAAATTGATAGAGAAAGAGTGATGAGAGGGATAAGAATAAGAGAACGAGAAAGAGTAAGAAAGGAGAAAAAGAAAGAGAAAAGAGAACATGAGACATGAATAAAGGGAATTTGTATTTGATATACAAGGTATGCACGTAATGATTTGGGGGGTGAAGCAAAAAAAATGAAAACATGAAAATGAAAGTAAGAGAGAAAAAGAATAGCAAAAAAAAGAAAATAAATGATTGAAAATAGAAAATGAGTGAATAATAATGTATGATAATGAATGGGAAGTTGAACAGTTCGAGAAAGCGAATTTAAAACTGAGCTGAAAGATAATCATTAAACCTCTCCTCCCGGAATCACTGCTGCCTAAAGTTGACACGAATTTTAAATCGATAGCGAAAAGAGATCAGAGAGTTTGAAATTAATCAAGTTAAAATTGAAAATAATTTGAAAAGTAAGAACGGGTCAAGAGAGGAGGAAAAGTGATCAAGGAGGAGAGGCAATGAGAAATTGAGAATGAGGAGGTGATAAAAATGACAAGATAAAAGAGAAAAAGGGAAGGGAAGAAAGAGAAGATAAGGAGATAATTGAAAGTCGACGATATTGTAAGAAAATAGAGGAGGTGAAGAAACGAATGAAATTTGCGTGTGGAAAAGGTAAAGATAAAGGTGAGGAGGAAACGAGAACGGGAGAGAAGGATTGAGAAACTGATAGGGGCAAAAGAGATGAAATTGATTTCGATATATACCTTTCTACGATAGTCTTCCATATTGGCTTCATAACGAATTTTCTCTTCATTTTGTTTTTCAACGTATGGCCTTTTATCTTCATCAGTCATACCCCTCCACCTTTCACCACCCAATTTGGCCAAAGCAGCTACACCACCTTCAGGCTCTTTACCGGCCATTTCTTTACGAAAATCTCCCATGAATAACATAAATGCTGTGCCAGGTCGTTTCGGTTTATTTGCATCACGCGCAGGCTTATATACAGCCATTTCTTTTTTGTATCTTTCTCTGTCTTTGGCAGCTACTGCGAGAAAAGGTTGTTTCTCTTCTTCGCACATTTGGTTCCATTTTGCGGCACACTCTTTGCCAAAGTCACCAATCTAAAATAAAAACGTACAATGTTAATTTTCACAATAAATAAAAACAACACACATACAACATTCAAACTCGATTCAAAACTATTCGCAAGAAAATACAAATCGTTTTGGCGGGATCAATCTAATCTTCACAAATTAAACATAAAAAGCTTGTGATTTAAAAGCTTATCACAAATAAACGTGTTTGCTCATGATCCAAAGATATTCTGTTCTTTTGAAAACAAGTCTGTCGACAATGAAGATTAATTGCATTAGAGACATTTCATTTCGTAACTAAACCTTTCAAATAAAGGCCAAATTAAATAAATAAATTAATAAATAAATTATATCAACTTAAACCTGAAATCATTCTAATCATTCTCATCACCATCAAATAGATTAAATATCAAATCATATCATATCAAATCAAATACAATCCAATCAAGTAAACAAAGTCAAGAGAAATTGCATGAAATTCTCATTTACTACAATGAAAATCTTTTTTCTCTCACTCTCACTCTCTCTTTCCTTTTTTTTTAATCGAAACGCACCTTAGGAATAGGCCGACCTGATTTCTTTAACTCTTCTCTGTACCATTGAGTGAAATTTATGTATGCAGTTGTGGCTCTTTTAGGCGCAGGTACTCCATCCTTGTTAACTTTAGGCTTTTTCTTATTTGATTTACCGTGATGATGAACCATTAAACCTTGATTTTGTTGATGATGTTGGCCTCCACTACCACTGGCATTCACAGCTTGAACATTCTGATACATCACTATTGGAAGTAAGAGAAATAAAATGCAAATTAATTCAATAATTAGATTTGATAAATTTCCGTAATGTCAGATACAAAAATTGTTCGCTCATCTCTTAAACACCCATTCAATGTGGTAACGGTAAAATTAAGAATAATCAATGATCCGAGAAAGAAAATAAATTTTGCCAGAAAGCAACGAAAAGTAAGATTCTAGCCAATCAGGGGTAGCATTCAAGAAGGGGGAAGAAATGAATGTAGAAAAGGCAAAATAAGAGAGGGGAGGAAAAAAGAGAGCGAGATGGGTGAGTAGATAGGAAAGAGGAAAGGGGGAAGAGTATGTGCGTGAGAGAGATTGTAAAGTGCCAGCAAGTAAAAAATGCTTACCGTGATGACCTGAAGTCGTAACTTGGCCTAAATGATGTTGACCTGGATTATTGCTCAAGCCACCGGACATAACCTCTACCATTGACCAGGCATCACTCCCGGGAACAACTAAATGATTAGGGTTTCTTGCCATATGACCAATTTTATTTAAATTCCAGTGACCAGCTAGAAACGAATCATCAACACCCCGTTGGTGTTGGTTCTTGTCCTAGAGTATAAAAAAAAAGGAAAGATGAAAGGAAAGAAAAAAAGTAAGAAAAAAAAAGAAAGATAGAGGGAAAAAGAAAGGTAGAGGGAAAATGGAAGAAAAGAGGGTAAACCAGGAGAAAGAGAAAAAAGAAAGAGAATAAGAGAGGGATAAAATGAGAGAGAAAATGGAAAGAGAAAGAGAAAGAGAAAGAGAGAGAGAGAGAAATAAAGAAAAGTCTTTGTCTATCTTTCTCTCTCTTTCTCTAGAAAATTAATAAATAAACTTACCACTAAGGAACCGGAACTCATTATATGGTCACTTTGATTATATTAATGGTTGTGAATTAAACGAAATCAATTAAATATCCAAATTTTAAATCAATAATTAATTTAAACAAAATCACTCAGTTGGTTTTTAATACAAAAAAGAATTTGTGAAGAAAGAGAATAGCTTTAAGAGAGACAGAGAGTGAGACAGAGAGAAAGAGAGAAAAAGAGAAAAAAAGAAAGAGAACTTCGAACAGCGACATCTGTCGTTCTATTAAAGATCTTATAGGGAATCACGACTAAAGAACAACCCACCAGATGGCAGAACTAAATTCTCTTTCTTTTTTCGAGTTTAGTAGTTGAGTCAGCAGATTTGATTCTCTTTCTCATTGTCTTTCTTTTTGCTTCTTTCCATTTTCTCTCTCTCGCTCTGTGTCTCATTCTCTGTCTGTCTTGTTGCTATTCCCTTTCTTTACAAAACCATTTTTTGTATTAAAACAAAACAACTGAGTGATTTTTATTAATTTAATTATTGATTTAAATTTGGACGATTAATTGATTACGATTCTTTTACAACTATTGATATAATTGAAGTGATTATAAGATGAGTTCCGGTTCCTTAGTGGTAAGTTGGTTTTTTTTTCTTATTCTAGAGGAAGCAAGAGGAAGGGAGAAAATGTGTGTGTCCGTGTGTGAGAGGAAAAGGCAAACATTTTCTTATTTATCTCTGTTGGTTTATTTCTCTTGCTTGTTCGAATTTTGTTTCTAACTCTTTTTATTTGTTTAAAATTGTATCAGAATGTTCAAGCTGTGAATGCCAGTGGTAGTGGAGGCCAACATCATCAACAAAATCAAGGTTTAATGGTTCATCATCACGGTAAATCAAATAAGAAAAAGCCTAAAGTTAACAAGGATGGAGTACCTGCGCCTAAAAGAGCCACAACTGCATACATAAATTTCACTCAATGGTACAGAGAAGAGTTAAAGAAATCAGGTCGGCCTATTCCTAAGGTGCGTTTCGATTAAAAAAAACAGGGAAAGAGAGAGTGAGAGTGAGAGAAAAAAGATTTTCATTGTAGTAAATGAGAATTTCATTCAATTTCTCTTGACTTTGTTTACTTGATTGGATTTATTTGGATTGTATTTGATTTGATATGATATGATTTGATATTTAATCTATTTGATGGTGATGAAAATGATTAGAATGATTTCAGGTTTAAGTTGATATAATTTATTTATTAATTTATTTATTTAATTTGGCCTTTATTTGAAAGGTTTAGTTACGAAATGAAATGTCTCTAATGCAATTAATCTTCATTGTCGACAGACTTGTTTTCAAAAGAACAGAATATCTTTGGATCATGAGCAAACACGTTTATTTGTGATAAGCTTTTAAATCACAAGCTTTTTATGTTTAATTTGTGAAGATTAGATTGATCCCGCCAAAACGATTTGTATTTTCTTGCGAATAGTTTTGAATCGAGTTTGAATGTTGTATGTGTGTTGTTTTTATTTATTGTGAAAATTAACATTGTACGTTTTTATTTTAGATTGGTGACTTTGGCAAAGAGTGTGCCGCAAAATGGAACCAAATGTGCGAAGAAGAGAAACAACCTTTTCTCGCAGTAGCTGCCAAAGACAAAGAACGATACAAAAAGGACAATCCGTATTATAAGAATAACGAAGCCGTGATTCATTTCTACAGTGGAAACAAGAACACAGCAGTTCATTTGCTCAGTAAACAAATTAACTTCTCACCGACGGAAACTATTTACAATTATGGTTTAATGAATTTGTTCACTGGAAACCAAGCAAATGCCTTCGCATCATTTAGAAAGTGTTCAATTCACTTTAAAAAGAATCCAAGAATCTGGTTAAGATTAGCTGAATGTAAACTCGAAGAAATGAGGAAAAACAGGATCGATGATTTTGATATTCTCAGAAGAAAACAAGATATAATCTGGGGCTATGTAGGTGAAGGAGTACACCGAAAATTAATTTTTCGTGGACACATTGACAAAATAGTTGATGAAGAAAAATTACTCTTAATCCGGAAATGCCTTCTCAACAGCCTTACTCTAATTAAAAGCGAAAATGAAAGAGATTTCTATCCATCCAATTATCCATCTGAAGTTGAGTTGAAAAACTTGACCATTTCTGTAATGCTTGACTTAGCATATGTACATTTATGTCTACACGATTATCCTCATGCTCACACATACGCCATGGAAGCCTTGGAACTGTCTCCCGATAGTACTCAAAAATGTTTAGCTCATCTTTACGCTGGCGAAGCTTCTGTTTGGATGGACAACATTAAAGAAGCAATAGATCATTTTTCTCCCTCATCCTGCCCATCAGATGAAAGAGCCAGTGTTTATAAAGTTGTATTATGTTATAATCTCTCTGTGGCATATACATTAAGAGGAGAATTCAGTAAAGCAGCCGAAACACTTCAGCAATTAAGTGATATTCAATCTAAGTCTAATCAACAAATGTTACCTATTCAAGTTATTGTTTTAGCCATTTATATCAAATTGGCCTTAGGATGTGTTGACTCTGCCAAATCAATAATTAAACAACATTTTCCTCAGTATCGATGAAGGTTCGGTTGTACAAATGTGAATCACCTTTTACTTTTTTTTTCCTGTTAACTATGTAATGATTGTGTATTTTTATCGTTAAATTTATTGAAAAATTCAAATCAAACTTGTTAATTTAAAAGCAAAATTCAAAACTTGGAAATGCATTTTTTTTTTGCTTATTATTAATTAACACAAATATATTATTTGAATGCACTTAAATGTGTCATTTAAACAACTTGAAAACAATTTTCGCAATTAACTCAACTTTAATTATTCAATTGTCTCATTTGTACTTTGATTGTTGATGTTTCTCTCCTATTCCCAACAGGAACTACTCATTTATTATCATTTGACTCGAAATCAGATTAACATCTTCAATTAATCTGCTCTTGTTATTTTTGCTTAACTCTTTTCACTAATCTCACTTAATCCAAACTTGTGCTTATTAAGGATAATTAAATGGATCGAGAATATCATCAGATACAATCAAGGTTATGGAATCCGATTAATGGAAAACTATTAATGGATATTAAGGTTCACCGTTAATTTAATTGTGGAAAATTGAATTTATTTTCATTTGCTTGTTTATTAATCAGTTAATCAATTAATTACTAAAAAAAACTTTCTAATGACTAGAGTAATAATCAATCGGAATCTTAATTAAGTAGGTGTACCTTTTTAATTAACATACTTGAACAATCTGATTAATATGTTTATTATTATTTTGTTTATCTAGTGATTAATAAATTACAAGATATTGTTATTGATTATCTAGTTAAATTAAATGACAGAAAAAAGAGTTAAATGAATTGAAGTAAACAATTAACCAACAATCAGCTTAATTCGTGTAAGTGTTGGGAAGGGAAAAAATTGTAATGGAAATTAACTGAATCAATAATAATCTATAATTTTGATTAACGCAATTAAAAGCGTAAAGATGATTTATAATTGATAAATTGTTACCAGATAAAAGATGATTAGTTTAATCAATTGCCACGAAGTAAAATAATCAACTCCCATTACCAACAATTAGAGATTTTTACCAGAAAAGATTAAATCAACTAATAGATGGAGTAACTTTCGACTCTTTCTTTTCTCAATTGGATTGGAAGCAAAAATAGCTCAGATTAATTAATTGTCTAAATCAAATTGATGTTGTGTTAATAGAAAATTGAGTTTGAAAATTTTGTGCCCAATCAATTAAAATTTGGATTAATTTACAGCCGATAATCAAATCATAGCAAACATGAGTGTTGACCCAACAATCGTAAGTCTTAATAACCCAATTGACTTGATTCTAATCTAATTAACAATTTAATCCTTTATCTCTGTTGTCTAATCAATCACAGTCAAAATTAGATGATCTCGAGATCCTCGAGAAAATTGGTAAAGGCCAATTTTCCGTTGTGATGAAAGGACGATGTAAGAAAAGCGATCAACAAGTGGCCCTGAAAAAAGTGTCAATTTTTGAGATGATGGACTCAAAATCGCGTCTCGATTGTATCAAAGAGATCAATTTATTGCAACTTCTCAACCACCCGAACATAATCAAATATTTAGCTTCATTCGTCGAGAACAATGAGCTTTACATCGTCCTGGAATTAGCGGATGCCGGTGATCTTTCCCGATTGATTAAGTACTTCAAACAACAAGGTAAATATATTCCAGAGAAAACGATTTGGAATTATTTTGTTCAAATTTGCGGAGCACTGGACCATATGCACTCGAAGCGGGTGATGCACCGAGACATTAAGCCCGCTAACGTTTTCATCACTTCCCAAGGAGTAATCAAACTGGGCGATTTAGGATTAAGCCGATTCTTTTCAACTCGAACCAATGATGTCCACTCACTCGTTGGAACACCATATTATATGTCACCCGAAAGAATCCACGAGTCGGGTTACAATTTTAAATCGGACATTTGGTCACTCGGTTGTTTACTTTACGAAATGGCTGCGCTTCAATCTCCCTTTTATGGTGAGAAACGTAATCTTGTCTCTCTCTGTAAAAAGATTGAGAATTGTGATTATCCACCATTACCCAGTAATCTTTACTCAAAAGATTTAAGAAGTTTAATCGCTGCTTGTCTTAATCCCGATCCCGCTAAAAGGCCAGATATCGATGAGATTTACAAGATCGCCCGAAACAAGACAACACTATCAAGTAAACCATTCAAACGACTTTGTAATCTTTTCTCAAAGTGATTCCAATTGTTACAATCAACTTTTTTTTTGCTCGTTTCTTTAGGATCATCTTTAATTCATCTCATATTTTTAATCGTTTACAATCAAAATTCATTATAAATATTGTCTATTATTATTATTACAACTAGTCAAATGTTTACAATTGTCTCAATTAATTTCAATCAAATAAGATTAGGAGAGGATACAACTTGTTGTTATGTTGAAAATTTAACAACTTGTTAAGGATTATCAATTTTTATCCTATTTATGATTAGGATGAGATGACATCAGGCTGATTACGTTGATTAAATGCATTAATTGAACTCACAATGAGCACAATTTAATTAATCATGAGAGAGAGAGAGAGAAGGGAAAGCAATAGTAATCAGTAAATAATGATGAAGACCTCCAGTCAACTATTAATTTGCTATTGTGATTAACGTTACTTGATAAACTTTGATGAGATTTACTGATGAGAGAAAGTTTCAATATCTAAGGTCAATCACATTCAATTAGTTGAAACAATTGTAATTGTGATACTTTAATCGTTGTTTGAATTAAGATCAAATCTGAGTATCTACTTGAAAAGACACACAATCAATTATTAGAAGCGAAATCCTTTTCTATTAAAATTAACGAGTGATAAATTGTCCAATTGTATTAATCAAGTACAATTGGTTTGGTTTGTACCAAATTATAATTAAATATGATTACATGTTGATTACTATTGATAAATGAACACAATCAATCATTTCAATCAATATCTTGTAGACGTTTTCATCGTAATCAATTAATTCAATTATCAAATTGATTACAATAATCAATCTCTCTTGTTCTTAGTCCATCATCAATATATTTATAATGAACAAATGTATTAATTAGTCACAATTAACTAATCACTAAATGTCAACCAGCATTTAAGTTAATCGCTAATTTCTTTAGGCTTGTAACTGATTAACTTTCCATTTGTTTTCTTAGTCGTTTTAAATTTAATTAGTTGTAATTCAATCATAATTATTGACGATTGGTACACAACTAGACCTTGATTACTGGTAATTAAATACGAAACCCATACACTAATTAAATTGGTAATTTACACGAGTGATTAATTAATGAATGTAATTATGTTGAAAATTATAAACCAAATTGAAAATTTATTTTGGTCTTGTAAAGTTCAATTGAAATTGTAAACAATTAGATCAACTCGTTGACAGTTAATATGATACTTGATTTACCATGAAATTGTTGACAATTAACTCATATATATTATTATGATTGAGATTTAAGCTTCTATCCATTTGAATCAAGGTTAAATTTTAATTATAGTAATCGACTGATTTACCAACGATCATTGATTATGTAATGTTGATTTCAAGGTTTCTCAAGAAAATCAATGAGAAAATCAATCTATTATAATCTAATTAAGACCTAATGAATTAATTACCAACTCTATTGTTATCATAAACATGAATTGATATAATCATCAACATCTTAAAGTTAATTATTGTTGTTCAACTGAAAGGGAATCAAATCTAATTATTTGACATAAACATTTGAACGAGTTAATCTAATCCTTTACCATTTACATTTACAATAACACAATTTAGTCTCAAGTGTTTGTTGTGAATTAATTGTAACCAATCATATTTATAGTAATTAGGATAATAAAATTAATCGATTGCATTAATTGTGAATCTTTCAACTCAATTTTCATCAATCAATTTTCACAAGAGGTCAATGTATTTCTCCTAATGATCAACTCGTAAACATTAATTATCTGTTATTCAATTCACTTTTATTTACTGAATTTCCAACGATTATTATTATTATTATTTTCCAATGAGGAAAAATTTACCATATTAAATGTACGTAGTTCTAGAATACAAATTATATATAAGATGTCACATTGTATCCAAGAGTGAGAGAGAAAAGGTCTTGAGCTATTATTACCTGAGTATTATTGACAATCAAACACTTCCTGGTTTGAGTATTAATATAAATCGATTTGAATAGTTTCAATTGATAATCTATTCACGTCAGAGGATTTAAAGGAATCATATTAGATTGAAATTGTTTACAGCAATTTAACAAGATGATTACTAGAAATTACGTCTTTCCAATTACCGAATCATCAACAACAACAACTTGACCTAACAATAGTTAGTTAAATTTCCGATGGTAACACCAATCATCATCATGGGAATCAAAGGTAATTACACTTAATTTTACTGACGATAAACAATCATGATTTAATGTTAACCATCAATTATTGACAATTAATGACGATTATAAACAATTTAACTTTCCTCAAGGTTAATAATCAAATTTATCCAAACTTTTGCATATGAAAACTTTTTACTTACTTAATAACTTTGATTGATAATCTTGTCTTTAAAATTGGATTAAGTTTACAATTTAATTCATACAATAATCATCATCAGTTAATTGATTTAATCTTGAAGCCATTTAAAATAATCAGGAATCAATGAAAAGACAAACAATTTATTTTTGAAACTAAATTGTTGTTGGTTTACCGTTTAATAGTAATAATAATAAATATATCGATTTTAATTGTTGAATAAAAAAGTAAAAACAAAAAATTGTTCCATTAAAATTGATTGTAAGTTAATCAAATAATTGGTTTGAAAGAAAAACGGTTAATTGTTTGGTGAATTAACTCAATTGATTTAAATGTATGTGAATGAGAAAACTAATTTCAAATTCCGCTCTAATTGTCTACAATTAAAAAGTCAATAGAGAGAAGAAAATTATTTGAAACAATTTACTTTCACTTGTTTTTTTTTCTCATTCTCCTCAAACAGAATCAAATTAAATTAACCATATTTGATTACAATTAGCGTGTAACATTACCTGAAATAGTTAACTCTCAATGGGTAATTGTCAATCGATTCAATATTGATTAACAGTCACACACACACAATCAACATTTCAGTTCCTAAGCAACGTCTCAATCCCAAGTCTCTTAATACATTAACCATAATTTAAATTGTTGTTTATTGGTTAACTGTTACTTTCTAAATGGTGACTTAGTTATATCGTCACATTTAACCCAACCCTCGATATCGCCTCTTAAAAATTTATCAGGTAAGTGCGTCAAATATAATAACCTGTAAGGTAACTAATGTTTTCCTCATCTCTTAATATATTAATATCTCATCGTGATCAATTTTTTGAAACATTTCTAATTCAACTGATGATCAGTAATTTACTTGAGTAAAACCTTGAGTTGTTTTCTTTGCTTGAAAATCAGTGAAAAACTTTTTCTTGCAAGAAAAAGTTGCAAGTCCATTTATCATCAACTTTCACCAAACAACAGGTTATATTCACATCGTAATCTCATCTGGTGATCCAGGTAAATAATCCAACTGACCTCTTCCATTTTACATAATCATCCTCATCACTTTCTATCCTCATCCTCATCCTCATCTTCATCTTCATCCTGTATCTTACCTTTTCATCTTTGGCTCTCTCTCACTCACTCTAAATCTCTTCGGTTATCTTGGTAGTTTTATCTGAATAATTTGAAATTAAATCGACGGTTGATAATCATCATCATCATTCAACTAAACCGGTTTACCTTTTTTTTTACTATTTTCTTTTTTTTCTTTATCAAGTTTTTGTTCATTCTCAATTCTCAAAAGCTAAACAGGTAAAAAACTATCAGATTGATTAAGTTGCAAATCACTGAAGTAAAAACACTCATCAGGAAACACCGTCTATTTGCATTGATTGTGCGTTTGTGTTTCTCTCATTTGCAAACACGTACTTATTGTGTATTCCCTTTGGTTCATCAATTTACTCAACCGAAAAACGTTTAATTGTGATTAACAATTAATTGTCAACTTACGATACTTTTACTCTGTTGATTTGTTCCCAAAGTTGATCAACTGAGAGTGAAAATCATTTCCGTAGTTTTGTGTTCTGCCTCTGTGATTAGGATTATCCATTTAAAAAGAGATGGTTAAATTGACGATCAATCAATCAGCTTGTCTTGGTAATCAATCTATGGATAAACAAGTTAATCCAAGTGAAAGTAAAATTAAAGTTAAAATGAATAACAATAAGTTTAGAATGAAAAATTTTGAGAAATTGTTTGGTAAACAAATTGGATTAAATGAGAGGTTAATTGCTGATTATTCTGGTGCAATTTTACGCGATATGATAATCGCCGGGCGATTGTACATAACCTCGAGCTATCTTTGTTTCTATGGATCGTTATTGAAATGGGAAACTAAAATTGTCATCAGATTATCCGATATTTCATCAATCATTAAAGCCAAAACAATCAAAGTGATTCCAAACGCAATTCAAATTGTCACTCGAACTGGAGATAAATACGTTTTCACTTCGTTAACTTCGAGACAAAAAGTTTACAAAACTCTGGTTTCTATTTGGACGGCAAATGTTTCTCATGAATTAGCTAATTACGATTCTGATACTGATAAATCATCAATTGATTCATCAATTCGTAAATGTTATTCTAACCTTGAATCTGGATCTAAACGAATAAGCGACAGTCAGGTTACTAATAGTAAACTAATTAAAAGTAAAAGAAAATACTTTTCAACGGGAGATTTAGCTGATACTAAATTTATTAATAATTTCGGTGGTAATTTATTATCAACATTTGATCCGATGCCTGATAAATCACCAGGAATCAATAAGAAAATTCGAGATCCAGCTAAATGTCCACATACGGAGTCGTGTTTAGCTGATGTCGTTTTACCGATTCATTTGAATCGATTGTTTGAAATGCTTTTCACTGATTCACCATTTATCTCAATGTTCACCAAGAGTTTGAAGCACACAGTTACCATGAAGAGGGAATGGTCAGTTCTAACCGAAAGTGATCTACAACAATCAGGAGGATCTATGGTTGCAGTTAGACAATTAAGTCGAGAGATGATATTAGATTATCCATTTGCAAAGAATATGTCAAGTGAAGAGATGATGTACCTTGAACATTTCGATCCTTCCAACTTTTACTCGATCAAATTGATATCAGAATCATCAGGAGTTCCTTTATGTTCACTATTTAATGTCGCCAGTTATTATTGTTTACATCGAACTGCGAATCCGTCGGAAACTCATTTGCATTTTCATTATAAAGTCGAGTTTAAATCAAAGGCTTGGGGATTCAGGTCATTTATCGAAGAAGGAACCAAACGAGCTTGCCAAGATTATATTGACTCATTATTAGAAATGATTAAAAAATGGTCGATGGATAATCCGGATTACATAGTTAATCCCGATTTTCCTTCTCAATTGAAACCTTTCAACAACGAATTATTATCCACCGATGAGAATCAAAATGATCGAGAGAAAACTTGTAACAATCAACAGTCGATTGTTAATCAACCAATTGCTCAGTCAACGTCGAAATTAACTTTTGCTCAAATGTCCAACATGGAAAAAATTGAATCTAATCAAACGAATTGTCTTTCACCTTCAATACAAAATGAAAATTTTACTGAGAAAAGTTCATCTCCAGATTGTAATGGTCATTTTGATGACCAGTATTTACTCAATATTGTCAAATATTTGAAACCTTTAATTGTTTTTCTACTCATTTTAACGATAATCAATCTTTTCTTAATGATTAGATTAATTAACACCCAAATCTTGTCATCGTCATCATTTTGTCCTTCAAATCAAGTTTCATCACAATCCAGTTTCATTGGTTTATCAGGTTCCGATGAAACATTTGAATCGTTAACTAATTATGGTTACAATTCATTGGGCTGTCGACGATAATTTTTTGTTAAATTTAATTATTGATATTAATTCATAACTTATATTGTTTTAATCTTGATTATCTTATTAAATATTCAATTTAAATTCATTTCCATCTTTTTCTCTAAATCATTTATCATCTAAATTTGCTCATTACTCGTCTTGACCTGAACTTGATCAAGATGACCAACAACACCCGGAATCTTAATGAAACAGTTTAACAGGTCAACTGTTAACAAACAAAATAAGTTAATTGTTCAATATCTGATTGGAAGTGTTTCTTTTAAAAGGTCAATGGAAAAGGTCAACAGATTTGAAATCGTTCATTTTAGTTACAGTTCATTGGCGAAAACAAGTTAATATTTGACCTTTTGTTTCGGTTAGAAACCAATATTATCGAGATCAGAATAATTGATTCATTTCAATTCCATTGTAATAATTTACGATTAACAGGTAAATCCAATTGCTGAACTTCAATTAGACCAATTTACTGAAATAATCGTCGAAAATGATTGTCGCCATTAGAAGCCTATTGAAGCTCGTTCTCTTTTCAATAGAATTACTTTTCTAATATTTTATTTTTTCTTTTTTCACTCAGAATTGTTGTTTTTCTCAATGAATTTATTTTGGAAAACAAGATTAACTAATTTGGTCGATAACAAGAAATAATTGTTTCCACAAATTCCGAGAAAATTAGTCAAGTTTTATTGGTTATCTTTTCTACGGAGAGATGGCGACAAAAGTCAAATTCGTTGAAATTTCAAATCGCTCGATGAATTTACTTTCGAGCAACTGTAGATGGAACTTTGGTTTACGAACTTAATTAAGTTAATTATCGTGTCTTGATTGATTTACAACTTAATTTCCATTTCTTATCATTTTGATTGTAATAAAAAGCAATGTCAATTCAACGACTACCTTTGCATTTTATTGGGTTAATCAAGTTGAGGGGAGATGTAAATATTAGTTTGATTAGAATTTGAATTAACATAGTAAATGATAAATTTTTTATAACCAATTTACAAATGATATACACGAAAAAAAAGAAAGTAAACAAAGAGAGAAATGCATAAAAGAAGAAGAAGAGAAAAAAGAAAACAATAAGGTAGCAATAGAGATTAGGAAGAAGAAAAAAGGAGAGAGAAAGAGAGTAAAATTATCATGAACGATGAGAATCCAGTGAATCAAATTAAATTGTTAAAAATTTATTTAACTATCCGTTTGCTCATTAACTCTTCCTCGGCCAATTGTCCTCTAAAATTGCCCACCCTTTCCTTAAATCGTGTTAAAACTTCAATATGATCTTCCAGCGAATCCTCTAATTGGGCAACATAAGAATCAACATCGTAATCAACATCGGCGGTCATTTTCAGTAATTGTAAATGAGATGATGACCATTGAGGTAAAGTCTATTGGAGAGAAAAAAAAATAACAAAATCATTGAAAATTAGTCTCAATTAGTTGGAAAGACAGAATTAATTTTACCTCAACAAATGTCTTGTGAATATCAAGAATTTCATCTTCCAATTCTTGAAGGTGGGATAAAGTTTCATGGAAATTATATAAATCATCCGGTAAATCCTCCGCCTAAATCAATATGAAAAGATATATAAATCAGTGAAAATGAATATGATTTATGATAGATAGTAAATCTCTTACATTTGAATTGTGTAGTAATGCTAAATCATCACCATTCTTGGTTAACATGTCATCATCTTCATATTCAATATTTCTCGGTCCGGGATTATCAGCTCCAAGCTCTTTTACTCTGTCAGCATATCGAAGGGTATTCAATGAATGCTCACACGATTGCATACCAGGTGAAATCATGGAAATCTATTTAATCATGAGATTGAAATATTAGTGAAAGTGAAAAGTTATTAACATGACCAATAGTAGACATGGGAATGTAAGATTGAAAATCAATACAGGATGACAATCATAACTTGTAATAGAGTTACGTATATATTTCAAATGAAATTGTCTAGAGTATTCCGAGTATAATGAACTTTAGATAATTAAAGGTAACTTACCATACAAGTTCTTGAATTTTCACCAATAAATGAGTCTCGAAGTACTTGTGTCAATTTACTTGCTCGAAAAGGTAAATGAGCTCCTTTTCTGCCAAGAGCTCTGATACATTCTTTTAATGCTAAAAGTGATTTATTAATTTCTGCTCCTTCCATACGAGTTTGTCGATTAGCTGATGATGTATCTGCTCCTCTCTCATTTCCAGCTAAATCAATTAGTGAGAATTTACCTCGAAGTCGATTGTTATTTTTTCGTTTCAATATTATCTGGAAAACTGCATGAGATCGAGAGGAATGATTATTGGCCGATGTAACACCCGAAGTACGAATATTATTTCCCATTTGAATCAATTTCAAAACATCATCAACAGTTTCCACTGATCTCTCTTGTAGACCAACAACTTGAACCTGATTTTTGGCATCTTCCAACACTCTCAGCTTTGCTTTGTTATTTAGAAGATCAAAAACCTAAACAATAACAACAATTAACAAAAGTAATTAATGTAACAAATATACAATAAAGGAAGATGAAAGTGAGAGGGAGAATGAAACTGATGAAAACTCACCTTTCCACTGTAAATTTCAAAGAAACTAGCATAGACTACAAAATCTTCATTCCGATATTTAGGAGATTTAACAAGTTTAAATACATCTCGTGCTGCCAAATAGTAAATACCTCGGGATGAGTCTTGAGATTTACCATTGAAATCACCTCCCATTGTATGAGTTTTACCACTTCCAGTTTGACCATAGGCGAAACAAGTAGCCATTCCGCCTTCAAATATTGTCTGTACAAGAGGCTTGGCGGTATATCTATAAATCAGCTCATTATCAGCGGTTTCATCAAATGCATAATCAAATCTAAACATATGATTCTCCAAGTAACGTGTTAAATCAACTTTATGTTTAGGCTCATGAACAACAATTAAATCTTTTGAGGGCACAGTTATCACATCGATATCTTTCTTTCCAACTTCTTTCTTATTCATTGGCCTTTTTCTTACAGCGACACAAATTTGTTGATATGCAACCGGATCTCCCATACTTAATGGTTTATATTCAATTTGTGATCGATATTCACGAATCATTCCTAAAAATTCCCAATTTGGATTCCCTTGATCAACAGCTGACATTAAATCTTGTTTCTCTTGTTTCTGTTCTGCTTGACGGTTTCTCCTTTCTTCTCGTTGTTTCTTAATTCTGTCAACCTCTTTAACTACATTCGATCGTCGCCTTGACTGCGCTGTATTAGCTGCAGCAGATTTTTGGGCTATAGTTTGATTAAGTGTCGACTGGTTGATTAAACCACAAGGAGCTGATGTTAGAACTGTCGGCAAGGCTTCCGGTATACTCATTCCATTGCCATTGCTGATTGTTGTCCGTTGATTTTGCCTCATTCGAAGTGATCCCTTGGTTGAATTAAGAGCAGCAACTGATGGTCGAGGTGGTAGAACCTGAAACCAATAGATGTCATCAAAAGATAAATTAGAAAAACAAAGAAATATTACAATCAGACATTCAATATAAGACTAGATTCCAAGAATTTACAGCAACAATACCTCTTCACTATTGTACTTATCATTGGTAAGCAAGTAAAGAGAAAAAAAGAGAAAATGTTATTGTTAGTATGTGATGAGAGATTAGAAGAGAATTTAAGATGAATAGATGGACATACACACCCAAAGGTGAAATTTTGGAAAAAGTAAAAAAAGAAGAAAAAATTTGACAAGAACATGTAATGTTTCTTGATTGGAGAATAAGAAACATGAAGATGTTGTTGAAATTTTTAAAAGTCCACAGGAATAAGAGGTATTACTTACCCTTCTTGGAGCAACAGTTTTACTCTGATTTGAAGATTCATCACAAAGATTAGGGTTAAGTAAGTAAACAGATTCAAAATCAATCTCTTTTCCTTTAATTTCTTCCGATTCCGACCATTCAACTGTAACACTCCTATTCACATAATCAACATTACTTATAACAGCAGAATGAATTCGACCATTTGTACGTTGAATATCGACATCTAAACCAATTCGAAGTTTCTCCATAATTAATTATTCCGAATGATAGAAAATAAAAAAATTAAAATAGAAAAAAAACCAAAGAGACAAATAAAATATTCTAAAACCAAACTAACAACTGAAACAGAATTGAAACAACTTCCATTCACTGGAAATGCTACGATTTTCAATCGATCATTTGAATCTTTTCAAAAAACGATCAATCGTTTTAATGATCGATCTTTTTTCTTTCTTTTTTCACTTTCTTTTTCTTTGTTTGTTTCCTTTTCTTTCATCTCGATTTATTAATCGATCTGAACATCATCTGGTAGAATGAAGATTAATTGTTGACCGGTTGTCACTTTTTCTATTAAGAGAATTACAATCAGTGAAAACTTTGTAATTAATTGGAAAATAAATTACGAGAAAAATGAAAAAATTGATAATCAGAAAATCATCACTGTTTAGTTTACTTTTCTTCCAATAGATGTCGCTAATTGTCGAAATTTTTTTCTTTCCAAACAAATTGTTTTCTAATTAAATTAATCATCTTTAAATTTTCTTCTTAATCAAATTATTTCTGATGATAATTGAATAAATTGTTAAATGAATTAAGAAAATTATCCATTTTAATTCATCAAATTTGTAGATCAATTTTTCTTCGCAAAAGTTGACTAACCTTTAGATTGGATGAATGGAAAAGTCCAAAAGTTTTATTACTCTTGTAATGTTAATTTCAATCAATCAGAGCCAAAGAAAATTTGATTTAATCTCCTAAAAATGGCCAACTAACTGAATTAAATCAAAAATGTAGACCAATACTCTTGGATACAATAGAAAACGTTATTTCAACAGAGTCTCATTATCTGGTAGTTGACTGAATCTATCAATCAATTAATCTAATTAGAACCTTCGTTTTAAATATTTTTACGGTTTTTAGATCAAAATTTATTATTTAAACTTGAATTCTCTTGTTAAATTGTCTGGTACAACTTTTCGCAATCAATCACTCTGAAACTAAATTGTTAAATCATTACACTGAGATGTACTATTGGATGAACGAAAATCTTTGATTGTTTCCTCGTAGTGGTCAGTGTATTGACCCTTGAAAATTTTTCGCAAATTTTCACTCCCATGGACACTTGATTATCGATAAGATTGAATATGAACTAGTGAAGGTTATTAATTGCTCTTGATTAACATTATAAGCTCATTTCTTTGACTCTGAGCAATTGATAAATTTTATATTAATAACTTCACTTGTGATAATTAATTATTTGTGACATTCAAGTTTTGCTAAGAATTGTTGATTATTATTAACTTTTTAGATTAAGTGAATGCTAATCAACAAGAAAATCTCAGAAGGAAAATAATGTGAGAAAAAAGTTCTACATGAAAGTCTCAACCTTCAAACAAATTCTCTAAACAGAACTAAACTTTACATATCAGCGAATAATTTCAATTATCAACCAACAATTAAGAAAAATCTAATAATCATGATTCATGATGAACGAAGTAAAAAACATGAAACCAAATCAAAAGTTCTAATCAAAAATCTTCATAAACCAAATACCCTAATCTCAATTAGATGCAACATTGTCATCTACACACACTAAAAGCAGAAACGAAAAAGCAATTAACTTAAATTATTAATAAATTAAATTAAACCACTTCGATAATTAAGATTTTCCTAGCGGAGAAAAGACAACTGATCAATATTCCAAACACATTGTTGTGCATCTAATTACCCACATAGTTGAATTCAAAACGAAGCACAAACGGTAAAGACTTTTTACGAAAAGTTTCCCCACCGACAGATGGCGCTACTTTCGATAATCAGGCTCAGTGTTGCGAGAGAAAAATTTTTCAAAAAATTAAGATGAATTAAATTGTCGGTGTTATTTCAACGAGCATTAAATAATCAGTTCTTTTTTAATTATTAAAGTGATTATTAAATTAATTAAATTGATAAAATAGTCGATTAAAACTGTTACTTTTGGACGAAGAAAAGATTGATTAAAGAAAAGAGCATGCGTTAAGTGGCTACTCTCATTTTCCTTTTTTTCTTGTTCTTGTTTTCATTTCGGTTTAGTTGAACACTTACTTTTTATTTGATTGTTACAATCAATTTACCTTCATGTTCACATTTTCTTTTTTTTTAATTGTGATTCTAAATGCAATTCAAAGTGATAATCTTTCTGCCAACATTTTAACCAAAATTTTCTATTCACCAAACACGGCGAACAACAAAAAGCAAACCAACCTCCATTTTGTTGATTCTAAAATTGTGATCTCTTTCTTGTTCTTTTCTTATTCTTTTCTCTTGTTACATAATAATCTATATATTGGATAACATTGAAGATACATCAACAATCACAACCAAAGGTCTTCACCTTTTTCTCTCTCTCTCTATAAATATTATCGACCTTTTATCGACACAAACAAGAACCAACAAAAAAAAGTGGTTATGTTCACCTTGATCACTACAATCTTAATGTTCTGTTGACAATCATCTGAACCTCCATCATCTTTACCCTATCATCGTCTTCATCATCATGTCCATCTCAAAGGATGATGAGATTGGTGTCAATTCTAGGATAGTTAAAAAAGGAATCTTATGGCAACAAAATGGTTCCAGAAAAGGATTTAAGAACATTTTTAAACATAAATGGAAACAACGTTATTTTATTCTTACCAATAGTTACATTGCCTGTTTTAAGAAAAAGAAAAGTAAAATCTGTGAGATGGGATTGTTTCTATTTAAATTGTCTCTCACAGAGATTAAATCAGTTACCATGATCAATGATACCCTTAATATTAACGCTGATTCAATAATCTTATGGGATGGAGATAATTCATTAATCATTGATTGGTTTAATTGTATCAATGATGCCAAAAATAGTTGCCTCAAGCGAACCTCATCAAATAGTTCACTAATTAACAGTAAATCAACACCAGTTCTTGATACCAAACGTCTAAACCGAATTTCAGGTAAATTAACTAATCATTTTTCTACACTAATTAGTGTAACAATTTTCTATTCTTCCATCTTCATGGTGAACAACAATTAATAATCATTGAAAACACTCACAATCAACATGACAATTTGATCTGTAAATCACTTTGTCATTTTATACCTGAGAAAATTTTTCTACTCAATTTACAACCTTTTTCAGAATATTAATTAATCAACTAATTTCTGTTATCTGTTACTTTTTTTATTTTCTTTCTCACTGATTAATCTTAATGATTAACTGGCTTGTAATTATATTTAATTAACGGTCATGTTTGCCAAGAAGATTATCCTCTAGGATTAAATAGAAAAGTTGATTATTAAATGAAAATTATACCGAAAGCAATTAAACATCAAACTATTTTCTTTTCTTTGATAACAATTAAGATAATTGGTGTTCTGTGTCATTGAATGTATATTTTGATTTCTCTAATTTTATTGATTATGTTGATAGTAAACAATTCAAATTGATCAATCAAATCAGAACAAATCTTTAAATTGTAAACTACCGGAAGAAATTACTGGTTGGACACAATTTAATATCTACAGAAAAACTGTCAACCATTAAAGTTTTAAAAAAAAAATCAACTAAATTGTTTCCATGATCATGTTGATAATGATCTGGAATTGAACTTTAATCAATTGAATCTTTTTCTCAATGATCTCTTAAACTTTGATCATTGACAATTTGAAAGTAATTCCTGTGATTACTCATTTCTCACTTTCACTTCCTTCAATTTCTTAATCATTTTCATCTCGAATGTTGATCAACACTCAACAATTTATTAATATATTGTTACCATTGACAATCTCAACATGATGATGACGATAATGATGACTGATTATTGTATGAATCAAATGTATTGTGTGTAGGTTTTGAAATGATGATTTTGTTTTTCACAATCAAAACAGTTCCAGTCTCATATTAATTGTTATGTCTCATCGCAAGTTGGATACCATGTAATTAGAAAAATAATAATAATTGACTTTTTTCTCTCTCTCTCTCTCTCTCTCTCTCTTTCAGTTTTATCTGCATATGAACGTCGTCTATCATCAATATCATCCTCCTCTTCATCATCTCACCTTCTTCCAGATCCACCAACTTTCCCTCGTCTTGCACCACAATGTAAAGGTGTAATTAACAGTTCATCCTCGCACTTCAATACAACCGGTCCACCAGCCTACCATTTGAAACCATGTCCTTTCACCTTATCCATATCACCTTCACTTACACAGCGATCACTTTACGCCCAGAAGATACTTTCATCAACCTCATCACCCAATCCAACACCAACCCACTCGAAGTTTTTTCGTCCCTTTAAATCATCTTTAACCTCAACAACATCATCATCATTCCTACATTATGCCACTCAACCAAGGTTACAATCTTCATCTAATCTTAAATCAGCTGCATCAGAATTTTCATTCATCTCATTAAGTTCAACTGGTGCATCTCAAGCATCAGCACAGGCTAAAGCACAACAACAACAACAACAACAGCAACAACAACAAACACAAGTACTACAGTCAACACCTCAACGTCACTTAATTAATTCACATTCAACTTTACACCAAACTTTACTTCACCAAACACTTTCAAGACACACACCTTCACTGCCATCATCTTCTGGTGGACCTCCGTCATCATGTCCCTCCGATTCACCGAGATTTTTATCCTCTTCACAAAGTCCTTCTCATCATGGTTCTTTTGATTCAGATTCACCACCACCACCGCCAGTTCCACCTCCACGAATTGGTACAACTGATCGAAGGATTCGTCCTTGCTCATATTATATCGAAGCTGCGAATACCTCATCAAGCTATTCTTCAAGTTCCTCCACATCGGCTGGAACAACAACTTCCATGACATTGCCATCCCATAATAGGAAAACATCACCTCTGGTAGATAATTTAAAAACTAGTAATAACAACACCTTAAATAATCACAATCATCATCACCATCACCTTAACAACATTATCAACAATGAGAATAATAATAATAATAATAATATGAACACATTGAAATCAGGGACAACCAAGAAAAAATCTCGAATGGTTCGTATCATTGAAAATTCAAGTCGACCTTTTCGTTGATTAATTTTTAGTCAAATTAGCGAGATAATCATTTGTAATTATCAACGAGATTAAGATTTATATAGTTTCAGCTTGATTGTAGTCGAGAACAGGAAAGTAACAAATCCTGTCGCACTTTCTTGGATTAATGACATTTGGATTAAGTTACCTTAACGGTACGAGAAATGAAAGCATTAAGAATATCTAATAACATCAATACCTCGTACTAGTGCCAAGCTTTCATATTTACCACCTCCCACTCCTCATCAGACACTCACATACACACACTCTCTCATCCACTACGAGATTAAGTCAACTTAGAAAGTGAGATGATGTTTGAAACCAAAAGAAATGGAGGAAAAGAGGAGATGATGATTTTCCAATGCCAATGAATTTTGATCTCTTCGAATCTTTTTGTACATTTTACATTGAAATTTATGTATACACAACAACAAGCCACTCGACTTATACACTCACTCACTTGCACATTACCAAGTTTTTGCAATCTTTTTTGTTGGCCATCTTTCATTATTTATTTGTTATTAGTATTATCATGAAATTCAGTATGGAAAGTGAAAGGAATCAATTAACTGACCACTTCCAATGGATTAAATGGATTATCTGTGAAAAATTTGTTCCAACTTATGGATTAACTTTTTTTTTCTTCTCTCTTTCCTTTTCTATTTCCTCCTTTTCCCATTTCCTCTTCCTTTTATCATGTAATGTTGAAATATTCTGAATCTACCTTATTCTTTCTTTGTTAATGTGTCTCCTCATCCAACCTTCACCCACTCAAATCCTTCGGTGTTGATCAAGGGTAAAATTCAATTTACGTACTTACCTTTTTGATTTGTAATTCTAGTTCATCATTATGTTCAATCATCTGTTTCTTCAATCATGTTTCATGAGAAATTCTCAGATTCCCTCTTTCAGAGCGCAACTAAAACAATAGTCAACCCCTTGTTTCAACTTCCGTTTCCAAGTTATCTTCTTTATCCGTTTTATCATCTTCCTCATCATCTTGATTATCATCATTTTCATCTCTCTCTCTCACTTTCAGGCAAAACAAACAAACTGAAACCAAAACTCACTCAATTTGTGTCATAATAACAATGTAGCAAGAAAGAAATCAACAAACCAAGGCAGCCAAACAAGCATAATAACATTTCCATCACCAATCTCCTTTTCATAGATTTGTTTCCCTCCGTATTATCAATTTCATCTCCATTGATTCAGCTAACCATCTCTCTCTCATCACCCACAGTCCATGATGAAAATGATGATTACAAAAGATGAAACTCTGGAACATCAATGAGGAAAAAAATGTCAACCTCAAAGACAAAAATCATTTCATCTTCATTATTGGTAAAAATACTAAACAAAAAAAAACGAGACCAAGTAAACTCTTTTTTCATCCTCATCTTTCACTCTTTCTGCTCATACTCATCCCACCATCATCATCATCACCCTCTCTCTCACACTCACTCACTCACTCGCCCACACCATCAGAATTGACCCTTGCAAATTAAATCACAAGGAGGAAGTAACTAGGAAAAGTTATATTAATGTACAAATGTAACCTCTTTTTTTGTGTATATAAATTGATGTATAAAAACAAAGACAAACCAAAATAATAATAACACTAAATGAAATTAAATCACTTGAAAACTTGTTTACCTTTCACTTGATCCAGTTAATCAATTTGATTAACAATCAACATTTATTACCTTCATCAAGCCCGATAAGGAGTTAAATTGAATAACAAACTTTTTACTTGATTCACTTTCAGTTAATTGTTAATCAATTTGATTAACTTTATTTAGACAAAACTGGTTACCTTTAATATAACTTTTTCTGGTTCAAATGTTAATCTGGTTTATCTGGTTTGTTAATTCATTTTCACTTGATGATGAAGATGATTAATAATATATAAAAATGGTTAATAATAATCAAGAGATTAATTTAAATTAAAGTGAGAGATTAATATGATTATCAATCCGATTGGTTTACAATTTAATAATCATCACAACATTTTGATTTACAATTTCAACCTGAAACTAAACTGTTTCAGCTAATTGTCATCTTAAATCATTATTATTATTATTATCATTTACTTTCACAATTTAAGGATTTAATTTATATATAAATAGCTGAATGTAATTATTTTACCTGTTGTTAAATTGATTGTTGATTTAAAGAAACTGTAATGATTAGGTAAAAGTGATAAATACAATCACCTTGAGGCAAAAAGTTGACAAACTTTGACAAAAGTTAATGATATATAATCAAGTTAATTTAATAAAGTTGATCAACAGTAAAACGAAAGCAATTAACTAACCAAATTGGATTCAGGTAAGTTACCCAAAAATATCAATTATCATCACTGAATATCATCATGATCCCTCATCCACCCTGTTTAATTATCTTCCACCACCCAATTCCTCCTCTTTAGGCTTAATATATGATATATATTTAGCAATCAACGATCAACAATTAACTTTATTTCTGGAAAATGATAATAACATTATTATTATTTAAGCAAATCAATTAACATTTATTATCTTGATTCATGTTTACCAATTCAATTCATGTTTTCTTGATTCTAAAAGATTGATTTAACCAACAACAGATTAAACTTTTATGGTAAAAGGTTAAATTTAGTTTACTAATTGTGATTAATTTAAACACAGATTACCTGTTAATCTTGAACAAAACAGATCAAATGAATAAAACAAACATTGAACTTGAAAATGATTAAGATTTAATTTCTATCAATAAAATTGATTTCATGATAATCTTCAACTTTACATGGGAGTTGAATTTGTTATCTGTCATTTTATCTTCACCATGAATTCAATGGTTTCTCCTGAGGATTGAGAGCAAATAATTGTAATAATAATAATAAGAGTAACAATTTGATTCTGTTCCATGTTAATTCATCCAAATATATTAATAATAATCTAACAATTCATTGAACCATATATACGATTCATGAAGATAATCATGTTGATGATAATTTATTATTTGAGTTTCATCAGAATGATGAATGAAATAACATCATGATAACATTTAGATTAATCTAATATTTTATTTCTCCAAATTATAATTACAATTGATTATCATTGGCTATTCAAAAATTGTTAATTATGACAAATTACATGATAACTTTGATCATAATTTTCAATGAATACTCAGTAATTAAGTGGCAGAAATAATTTATAATCAAGCAAAGTTGTTTTGATTGTGGTTGAAAATCATAATCACAAAGCTTCATAATAAACATTACACCAATTTAATTAGAAATTTGTAATAATTATGTTGATTGGACAAAATCAATTTAATCAACTGATTGTAACACATTAGCTGATATCCCAATCAGGATTATCGTCATCATCATCATCTATTTTTGATCATCTTCATCCAGATCTCATGGTGGTCATTTCCATTGCTGGTCAATTCACTTGAGAGTAATTTTTATTTTTTCATTTCACTCAGAGGTGGACGGTGGGGCTGAATAGAGTCAGAGAGGAAACATCTCAACATCTTCATCATCTTCCCAATTTTATGCTTGTGTTGCATTGTAAATGATGATGACGATGAAGATAATGATGTTTGGAGAGTGGGGAGAACAAAAAAAGTTCAGTTTCAATTCGTGACTTGACTTTTTCCTCTTCATGTAAGAGAGAGAGAGAGAGAGAGGAGAGGGAAAGACTAATCCACTCTGTATATTCATATTGTATCTAATACTAAATTTGTAGCTACTTTTGTCCCTCGTGTGAGTGTTTGTATATATACGGTGAGTTAACTTGAAGCTTGAGTTACCATAATTTTCAAAGGTTTTCATAAGAATCTGGCTCAATCTCATGGTGGAAACTCAAATATATATCTAATATATTATCATGAGAGAATGATAAAAATAAAAGATGAAGAGAAGTGGAAAGTGTGAAAGAGAAGGAGAAAAAGTTTTTCGAAGAGAGTGAAAGGAAAAAGTTGAACCTCTTCTAGTGAATAAGATAAAACTACTATTAGAACTAAATTGGAAAATTGTTCTAACAACTTCTAAGATTATCTCACTTGAATGAATTCGATAGAATCACATCATGATGACTTACATCATCTTTCTACTTATAATCAAATTGACTAATTGCTCTTAGAGATTAAGTGAAAAACTTCTCAAACCAAATTCGTACTCACAAAGAATCGAACTTTTTTCTTCTCCAATCCAATCCAATCATTCGAACTGATTAACTGATCATAAGTGGTTTATCATTCTCACTTCGTCATCTATGTTACTCTAATTGTTTCCATTGCAATCAATAGATAGCAAAGTATCATATCAACTGGTCGAACCAATCGAAGGAGAAAATTCTGGTCCAACAATCAACCGAAAATCTTGTCTGATCGAAGTCATTCAACTTTCTTAATTCTTTTGATTAATTTCACTTTAATTCTCAATTAAAGGTAGATGATTAACTAAATAATCTCATCTTATTATCTTCATCTTGTTGATCATCTCCATTCTAGAACATGAACAAATTGTCCTTTGAATGTTTTCTCTCTTTGTGGGTCAAATGGAAAATAAGAAGAAGAAAAAAACTAGGCCAAGTCTCGATCGATAGACTTATAAACGATAAAAAGACATGACAGAGATGAGGATAAGGATGAGAGAGAAAGATGATAAGGCTTAGAAGAAGATGAGTAGACAACAGTTTAAAGAGTTAGAAGATGATACGAGAGAGAAAATAAGAGAAAAGAAGATGAGGTTGACATTTTCTCTTTTAAAGACTTTTGTCTAAGCAACGAAAATGAGGATGAAGATACTGAGAATACAGAGAACTCAGAATCAGATAAGTTACTCAGTTTTCATGGAGAAAGATTTTCCTCCTTCTCGAATAACTAATATCGATAATTACTTTCAATTATAAAGTTCAGACGATAATTATTATGGTGATTCTTCATTTTTTTAGCATTTAAGATGATCGATCATTTTGAGATATAATAAATTAGGTTAAGTTATCTGAGTATCATGAAAATAGTAATAAAGATGATCAGTTTCAACTTAATCACTTGTACAACACCAGAAATTAAATGAAGGCAGTTTAATAGACAAGGAAAATGATATTATTATTACCATGAAATCACATGAAAACAATATGTTACTCAAGAAAAAGGAATAGGAAAATATTGACTCCTTCTCATGATGGATTCAAATTCATATTGATAATTTATTCATTCATGGAAAGTGATTCAATATGCAAACATGAACATCTCAGGGTAATTTCAATCAATAATAATAATAAAACTGTTTATGACTATTTATCGTGTGTTATCATTACAATTGTGAATGATTTAAGTTGGGTGAACATTTGAACAGTAAATGAACCATCACCATGAGCAATTGGGATACAGTGTGTGAAGAGAGTGAGAGAGAGAGACGATTGGGAGGCGGAAAGAAGATGTAAAGTTACATCTTCTTTCTGAGAAGGAAAAAAAATCATGAAATCTTTTTCCAGGGAAAAAAAAGGTTAAGGTTATTTACTCAAAGAATAACAATTTTTTTCTTATGGTAAATTACTGAATAATCTCAGAGGATTGAATCTTTTTTATCATCAGTGTATATCAACATTGAGACTTCATCGGTCCGTCTCTTTTGTTAAGTATCTTTTGTTGATGGTCCTTGATGAGGATGAGCATGATTATCATCATGGTAATCGAGGTGGAGAGGAATGAAGATAATGCTAAAGATGATGAGGATGCAAAGCTTGAAAGCAAACATGTCATAGGAAATTCATCCAACCATCTTAACTCTCTCTCTCTCTCTCTTTGTTTTTCCATCTTTTCATTTCACTATTCCTGTGAAAGTATAAAAAAGTTCAGTGTTCATTGGATATGCTCTGAATCATCATGTTTTTTATTCAGGAAACTCTTCAGGCCTTAATAAGAATCGGTTTGAAATGAAAAAGTTTCCAATGAGAAAACAGTGTTAATCTTTTAGGTAAAGAAAAAAATTTTCATCTCATGTTGATTTTGCTGCGTTTTTTTGCACTTTTGCAAATTGTTGTTTCTCTCGATTGCAATTAATTGCAGTTAATTGCAAATGTAACTAAATTGTTTCTTCATCTGATAATTATCAATTATAATTGATGGGAAAAACATTGAAATTGCATTTACACATTGGTGTCTAATTGTGATTCCTTTCTGTTAATTGCAAACTTTTCAATTCACTTACATGTTAGTTGATTATTCTGAGTATTGGATGAAAGTTTTTTTTTATTTCTTTCATTAATTGTGATAATTTATTAGGGAAGAAATAATCATCCCAATGGTGATAAAAATGAGCATCATGAAATGAATGAAATAAACAAAAAATAAGAGAGATAACAATCAAATGGAATGATGAATGAAATTGGAATCAATATAATTAACATGATTAGACTATTTGAAAGATATTCATTTGAAATGAACGATTATCATGATCAACAAAAGGATGATGATGATTAAGCTAATGAATAGGAAAATAGGGATGATAATGATGATTAAGTTAAGCTGAATTGATGAATAATCTAAATTCTGAATGAGTTTCTAATCTGAAAACTGTTTCTATTCACGAATGACCATCAATCAATCGTAAAGTTATTATTGTAAAGTGAAAAGTAGACACAATTTTCAAGATGATTAAGATTATCAGAATAACTGTAATTATAGTAATCATGATTAAAGGTCATCAATATTAAAGGTTAATCAAGTTTTTTTTTATATTCGGGCAAAGATTAAGGTGTAACTTTTTATAATCTTATATCAGATTAACTGGTTTACCTTTATTTTCATTGTCAAACTGTGATTAACTTTTGATTAGCCTTTTTTTATATCATTATTATATTACATTTGATTCTTTGTGTTGGAAAAGTTTGTCCAAGCAAATTAAATTAACGGTTAATTGTTTGGAAAATCAGTTGAGTTTATATTTATCATGAGAAGGATGAAGAAGATAAAAAGATAATCTTGCTTTTCAGCTGAATCTTCATCATGATGATGATGATATAAGAGGAAAAGAAAGTATCATGGTGATGATATTGCATTGATGAAGATTTCAGAAAGATGATGAGAATTCATGATGATAAAGATGAGAAGTTAGACTTTCTCTCTCTCTCTCTCTTCTATTCATTCATCTTTGTCATGGTAAACAAGAAGAAAAAAAGAAAATGGTGATTAACAAGATGAAGATAAAGATGGAAAAAGATGAAGATTAGTAAATATAATTCCATCTCTTTATTTATGATAAAACTCTGAACTTTCAGTATTAATAAGATCAATATGACACCAACATGATCAACAGATTAACCAATATGATATTTATTAGTATGTTAATCAACTTCATCTTCATCTTAATCTACATAACCAAATAAATATAATAATAATCTAATCCGAATGTCAAACTTGATTAAGTGTCAGGTTTAGTCTTGTAATTATCAATCTCAAGATATATATATATATAAGATTATCTATTATTAGATTAAATTGTTATCCAACTATCACTTGGAATTATTATCATGATAATACATGTAATTGAATGAGAATTATCAACGATAAATTGATTGAGTTTCATTAATTTCTCTGTTTGTTTAATTTTCCCATCTCTCAAATAAAATTAATCCAAACAATTGATAATCTCAACACGAATCACGTGACAAATGATCTGATCATCTAATCTGATTGAACTCTCTATTCTCAGTCATTATCAGACTATTATCATTCCCTGATTGTCAGAACTTTTCCCTTCCCCCTTGGCTCATTTTGATATTATTACTTTTTGCTTCCAGTATTTTTCTTGCTTACCTTTGGCTATTTAGCTACACGATAATAATAATAACCCTGCCCATAGATTTCAAGGAGATACTCCCAATAGATTCAGGTCAACATTAGTTTCCTATCTTCGTCCTCATGATTATCTTCATGATCATCTTCATCCATTAATCACTCAGATAACAAAAAAGGTTTTTTTCCCATTCAGGGTAAGTTATTTTTTCCAACCTCCCGCTGAAACATTATCACCATGATCATGAACAATTTAACGTTAATTATAATTCATTTAGTAACAGATTGTTGACATTTTACCTTTTTTTTATATTTATTTCGTCTTGATTATCATGAAACAATATTGACGATAATCATATTCCAACCATGATGATGATCAACTGAATAAATCATATCAATGAAATTAACAGCCAGTTAGTTAATTTTTAAACTTAATCTACAAATAATTAGTTTTTCACAGGATAAAATTAAAAGTTACCAAACTAATTATTACCATTAACATAATCAAAAATGAACCGGATTAATTATCATCATGATGAAATTCAAGTATGCTAATTTTTTTTGATACACTTTTAATTACATTCAAATGTTGTTGAATATAATTAATATTCAGTTCAATTTGAATCACAATAATCATGAACTTTGTTAGAGATGAAAAATTATACCAAATAAAAATTCAGATTCATGACAGTTTTGATCATGGAAATTGTCATTTTGAAATTTCCATGGAATTCAATTCATGGGATAAAAAGATATGGAATTTTTTTGTTTCTCTTCCAACAATCAATCAAACTTTTCACCTTTATCTTATCATCTTCATCATCATCTTCTTCCCATCATCCTTGTCATCTTCATGATGGTGAAGATTATGATAAGATGAGTTTCATTGTTGGAGAAATTTTCTTATTTTTTTCTCTATTCAATTTGTTCATTGACAATTCACTGATTAACTTTGATTATCAGTTAATTGTTCAACCATGAACATGAGCTTCATGTTACCTTTTGTTTGTTTGTTCAAAGTTTCTGAACAGTTGATGAAATTTTGAAACTTTTTCATGATTATGTTTCTGTCATTTGATTGTTACGATAAAATTACTTTGACAATTCAGGTTTTTCAATCAATTGACTGACAGTTAATTCAATTGTTAATCAATTGTAATTACTTTTATCAGTTGCTGTTATCCCTTAGTAATAAATAGATTGTCAATTGTGCTTTGAATTTTAATTAGACACAACAATCAGATAATTAATAGTTTTAACTCATTGTAACAATTGACTTTTTCATCCTCGTGTTTAACAAAATTGAAGGATATTTAATTTAACCAGCAATTAATTTTAATCAATCAACTATTATATTACATGTATATGGATTTGAAATGATTAACTTAAATTGTGAACAATTTGAATTTTATTTGTTTGGATAATCAATTAAATTGTGGATGAAAAAAATAAACAAAAATTTAACCAATGATTAAAACGGTAAAATTTAAATTATTAGAGCCTTAAATTGTTACCTTGATTGTTGTTAACCCATTTGATTGATTGATTATTGGTTGAGTTGATTGTCTTGTTATCAATATTAATGGTTATTCAGATAATCAACTCTAATACAAATAGTAATGATTATTTATCAGAGTTAATCTTGAAATGTCATGAAATGAATAAAAAAGTTCAGGTAGTTGAGGATAAATGGATTAAACTGAATGACCATTGGTCAGTTTGATCATTCTGGTTGAAGTAAAGGAAAACAATGATTTCTGGACAATGGTCAATGTTACTGTCAGTTACATGAAAAAGGAAATACAAAGATTCAGAGTCTTCCCATGAAAATTGTTACTCAAATTGAAATAATATGATTGATAAAAACAAAGTTATCATGTCTCATGAAACAATCTGATCATTTCAAGGATTCAGTTAATGATGAACCGATGAACAAAGCAACAACATGATATTTTTCATGGTGATAAATGATTTTAAATCATCAGTTCCTTATCATTTATCATGTTTATCATTATTATTCGTGTTATCTTTTTTTTTATCAGAACTTTGGATCTCCCTGAAGGGTTTCTCATGTAATGAATTCCTAAATTGTTTAGATGATGAGTGAGAAGAAGGAGAGAAAAAAAATTTCAACCATTAAGTTGACATTTGACATGATTTGAAGGTGAAGATGATTTTAATGATGATGAAGAAGATGAGAGGAAGAATAGTAATGAATTCAAGAATTAACGAGATAATTTCTCATGATGTGAAAGTGGAAATGAGTGAGATATGAAATTATCATGGAGACAACTGAATAAGTAGAACTGAAAACTAATATCATGAATATGAATTTTTTTCTTCTTCTTCTCTTTCAATGCCTTCAGGAAACTCTAGAAAATTGTCAACTTTTATTCCTACGAATTTAAACTATTTTTTTTTCTATTCTTTCGACCCCATGTAATGAACTTTAATTGGATTCACTTTGGTTGTTCTCATGATAGAAAATAAATAGAATTCATGAAGAATGAACTTCCTATTTGAATGTTTTCCTTTCTTTCAATAGGAAACAAAAAAGGGAACGAAAAGATTTGAATCTTTGAAATGAAATTTCAGTTTTTATTCCGATTCCATTGGAATCTGATTAATATCAAATCATTTTCCATCATGATTCATGATCAATTCAGGAGAAACTTAATGACCCTGATAACAAGTGAAGAAATAAAGTTTTCAATCAAATGAAAATGAGGCGAGAAATTATTTCAACCATTACCATGATAACGGTCAAGAATCTCATCTTAAATTCATGATAAATCTGAATAAAGAGTAGCCAGAGTTTCAACTTCTCCTCCCCCACTGGTCATTTTCCTACTTTTGTGAGCATTCATTTCGAGTCTGGACTGTTCAAACATCGAGGATAAAATGTTACATTATAATAATAAAGTAACATGTGAATAAATTGGAATAAATTTTTCAGGTTAATATTTTTTTTCTCGTCGAACTTTTTTTTCTTCTTGTTCTTTTACGATAACATGAGTGAATTCAATGTTAATCATGTAGGAATAACAAGAGATATAGACATTAACATTATCGAGTTGTTATAAAACAAGACGCTCGAAGGGAAGGAAAAAAAGTTCTTATCGAATTGATAATGATTTAGATTAGCAAATACAATAATCATGGTAATGATATTTTCCCATCATCAGAATTAGGTTTTTATCATGAAATCGAAATGATAATAAAATTATTCTGATCAATTTTATCTCTTTTTCTGTTTCCATGTAAATTAAGTTTTGTTTTCTCTTCTTTTCCTCTCCCTTTATCGAAATTGAACATTTCAACCTGATCAATCTTCCAACATGAGATTCTGAATGGAGAATCGGATAAGTGAGAGAGAGAGAAAGAGAAAGAAATTCAAGAAAATTCTGGTTCATTTCATTCATGTAACATGTTATTTTTAGCTTATTCATGTTTCTACTTCCATGGTGATTCAATATTTTTCCTCGGAAATTTTTATCAAAATGCTCCATCAGCAGTTTCTTTATTAACACAATGAGTTTATTTTTTTCATCATCATCATGATAATAATTCATCATCGTCAAGATGATTATAATCATCTTGAAATCACCAGTTTCATTGAACAAAACAGACAATAAATTGCCTTTGATTTTCATGATACTTTATTTTGTTTCATCGTTATAACTGATTTACAAGTTGAACTTTTCCCACCCACTGAATTATATTACCTTTGAAATTTGCATCATGAAGCAAATTATTTCCAAATCAAAATCTTCAGAATAAGCTGATTATTAATGTTATCATGTTAAAAAGCAATTTCACCAAGATGAAAACAAGAAAACAACAAACATGGGGAAGAAAAAGTTCTGAAAAGGAATGAAAAAAAACGAGCTTACATCATCAGAATTGACAGGAAATTTCCAAAGAGAAAACAAACTGAAATTTATTCTCTTTCTCTTTTGTCTAATAAGAGTTCACATGGGAGGTTAAACTATCATGAATATCATGGAATCTGATAAATTATTGATTAACTGAAATTCATCAGATATTCTGATTACTTACTCATCTGAATTGATTGCTGATAATGTTTCCATAAGTTCTGGCTCTGAATCAAAAGGATAAGTGATAATATAATTATCATCTCTCTTCATCAGTTTCCCATGATAGCTCATAGATAATATTATCCTTGGGATATGAAATTTGATATAAAATGATGATCAAGAAAATGATTAAATTGATTAAATCATCTTATCAAAATAGTTAACATTAGATTATAACTGTTGGATATTTTTTTCCTTTTCCTATTTCACCTTCAATCTGATAACAAGAGCTTTTCTCAAATTCTGGATTCCCCCAGTAAGATTATCACCATTAACCTTGTGTTACAATTTATGAAACTCAATCTTTAATCTAATCAATCAATCACCCAATCAATGGTTAATCAATTTTCAGCTTTGATTAATGATACAATGTTCAAATAAATAAAAAAGAAAGAGGCAAAAAATATTTCAACTGTTGGGCTTTTCAGCCAATGAATACCTATGAATCTCATGAGTTCATGAACTTTTTTCATTGTTATGGGTATAAAAAATTACTGTTAAATCATCAACAATCAAGGTGCAACTATAACAATCAGATAAAAGTGTAAAGGTTTTTACAATTTATATTGTTTATTATCATTTCTATTTGTTCAAATGATAAACGATTCTGAATACAAACACAAATAGATGGCAGAAAATTCATCCAATTTTTTATTTCTCTTTTCATGATAATATTGTCAGAGGTAGAAAAATGAATGGTATTGAGAGAGAGAGAGAGAGAGAGAGAGAGAGATAACATGAAGTATATTCATATTAGATGAACTGAACTCCCAGTGAACCGAAAATGAATTGAAAGTTACTTATGAAAAGATAAAAAGTTGAAATTCTCAAACTGAACTTTCCCTGAATCGAAGTGTATTTATAGCTAACCCACCACGTAGAGAGTGGAAATAGAATGAGAAAAGGGGAAAAATGGTAAACATGAAAGATGAAAATAGTTTATTCTCTATATTCTATTCTCTCTTTTTTTTCCTTCTCTCTGATTATCATCATCATGGTGACCATGATAATGGACCTTGGAAAAAACGATGATGATGATTGGAAGATAATAGAAATAATTTCTCTCCAATGGATTGCATTCGGATAAATGATCAGGGGCCGATGGAAAGATGAGGAATCAGTGGAAGATGATAAAAGATCACTTTACATTCTGATCATTCCTTTTGTATCTTCTTACAGATTCATAACATTTATCCTTTCAGAATCACCATGAATCTTAATCATCAAAAAGGTCTGAACTGAATCTTATTGTGAACAATGGAAAACTAGCCGAGAGACTTTATCATCATCATTATCTTCATGATGATCAGACTTATGAGTCTATTCATTTTCAGAATAATAATAATAATCACCCTGAATACAAGCATAGAGAAAGAAACTCAGATTCACCATGAAAAGTATCTTCCACCCTGGAGATACACTTCATTTCATATTGATCATTATCATTGATAAACTGATTGTTAGTTGATTTACTCTCACTTTTATTACTAATTTTAAATGAGAAAGAGAAAAGTTTATTAGACAATTTCGATGATGATCATCATCCATATACATAAATATCTTATGAAGATAAAATTCAGTTCAGCTCAAGTTCCCTGAATGATATAAATAAGATTCTGCCTGAGAGACTGATTTTATTACTTTTCGTTCCAACGAATTGGTTTGCTTCTTTTTCTGTCAACTAACGAAAACTATTCCAACGAACAGGCGCATTCGAAGATGATAGAGATGAAAATCGAACAGAAAAGAGAGAAAAAAACGTGAAAAAGGAAAATGAAAGAGAAGAAGAAGAAGATGATGATGATGATGATGATAAAGATAGAAGAGAAGGTTCAACAACCGTAGATTCTGAATTCTGAAGGTGAATCACTTTTCCTTTGGATCGATGGGATTTTCTTCATTTGGTTTTCCACTTTTTCCATGGGAATCTCAGAGTTTATATTATTTTATCATTATTATATCTCTGGGTTTCAACTTGTCATGGATTCTCATGGTGTTATATCAGAGGTGGGAAGTTGCGACAGGGAGTGAAATAAATTGATAATGACAAGACACACAAACCGAGTCATCAGAATGAATCAAAGTCTTACTTTCCAACCTCTTCCACCTCCACTTTAACCCACCGACAATTGAGCTTCATCTCTCTGAGTCTCATTACTTGGATTCACTTTCATTTGGGTTACAATTCAGTTTCCTTAATAACAATCAAATTAAACTATTAATTAATTGAGTTAAATTGGTTGACAATCAAATTAACGCGACTGAGAAGCTGAAAAAAAAGGTTAAGAAATTAAATATTCATTAAATTATCGAACAATTAACTTTTAATTGTATATTTATCATTAATTGAACTTAATGTTTCAATATAATTGTTTCTAAATTGGTAAATTGCAAGTGATTATATTGTTAATCCTGATTAATATTGTTGTTATAATCATGATGAGTCTCAATGTTGAACGGAAGTTAATTTATTTGTACTTCCGTTTAATATTATAACATTATTGTGATAACATTGGTGATGATTAAAAACACAATTTTGCTACTAAATTGTTGAACCAACAATTGAGCCTGCTAATTGTTGACAGTTTTGTTAATCATTCGGAAATGATAATATAATAATAATCTGATACAATTTATGAACAAGAAAATTAAACGGAAATCAAATTGTTACTCTAATCATAGCAAAAAAAAACTAATCAAGTCTCTTAATCCAAAAACAATTTAAATCACTAAAAATGAGAAACTATTTTACTAATCAAAAATATCCAATTAATTTGTTTAAATAACAAGGAGAAAAAAAATAAACATAATGATAACCGGAAATGGAAATGATGATGAGCTCGAGAAGATGAAAATCCTTTTCTCTTGATAAAAGTGATTACCTTTGATTGTGATTAAATTGATTACTGGTAACATTTAAATTGCCATTTTGATTGTTGATTGTTGATTTTTAAAGATGCGAAAAAAAATTCTATTCATTTCTAACTTGATCATCATGAAACTGAATAACTTTGAATAGATATTATCAATTCTTATTATATGGAAATGCGCATTTGAATATTATCTTCATTTACATTTACTTTATCATCATCATCATCATCATCTAGTTGTGAATATCAATCTCACCAGGAAACCTGAACACTCAGAAACTCAGTTGATACAACAAGACCCAGAAACCAGTTCTTATCTTCAACTGACCATTGGCCATTTACCTATTTCATCAGTTCCCAGCTTTTCAATTTCATTTCAATCATGATTATCATGATGAGATGTCAAGAATCAGAAGTAAATATTATTATGAGAAAAAAGAAATGAGAAAACCTGAATCATTATCATGGATTGAGAATCAGAACAGAAAAAAACTGTTACCTAAGTAACTGGATCAGTTTAAATTGTACACAATTAAGCTAATAATTTATCTGATATTTCATTATGAGAGCAATTAAAAAATAAGCCAAAAGAATCAGCTAATCATCAAGCTAATCATTGATCATAAATTAATAATAATAATAATAATCCATATAAATGGAAAAGTTTTAATTTTCTATAGAAAATGATAAAATTAAATTGATAATAATAAATTGAGAAACTGAATTGTTGATTAGTTGATCAACACACGATTTGTGAATACATTTGAAAATCTAAATTGTTCGGGCTAAATTGTTATCACTCTGTTTGTTAAATTGTTCATTCAAGTCACGAATTCAATTTTATTCAATTCCATATTCAATGAGTAACCAGGAACAAGGAAAAAAAGTCAAATAGTAAAATAGTTTAATCCATAAATCACCAATAATCCAGACTGAAAATATTAAATAATAAATAATAAAAGATAATAAATTATTAAGGATAAGCAAAAAATTATGAGAAAAATTTTCTTCAACTGTAAACAAAATCAATTTAAAATTAGGTAAACATTGAATATTCAAATTGAGGTGAGAAATAATCAATTTGGAAGCGTTGATTTAATCAAATTGCAAATTTAACACACTGGTAATTTAACTCTTGCTAACTACGATAATCAATAACAATCAACATTGATTGTGACAACAATTTGATTATTTTTAATAATTTTGTTTTACATGAGAAAATCAGAAAGTAATCATGTTGATTGCATGGTGAATAATATAACAATCATGATGATGATGATGATTAAACCGATGTCTTTGTAAATTGATGCAAAATTATGATTACAATTACTATTACAATAGTATCTTAATCAGATTTAGTTGTGTGAATACAATGATAGTTACTCACTTTTTTTACTGGTGAGGATTTTTTGACTCTCTCTCTCTCTCTCTCTCTCTCTCTCTCTCTGAGTATATTTACTCACCTTTGCTCATTGTGTTTTTATCATGTTTCACTTTCTCTGAATGAAGATGAAATAAATTCTGAAATGATGTTCATCTTTATAATATAATATTCAATTGTTAAGATGATCATTACGATGAGAATGTTCAACTTGAATTCGTTTCCTCTTCTTCCTTTATCACCTAATATTTTAATAGAGTAAAGAAGAGGAGAAAAAAAAAGTAAAGGTAAACTCACAAAGAGAAAACATTATTCTCATTGAACCATGAACTTTTTGCTTCTTTTATCATCTTTACTCTCTTTCTTTTATCATCATTATCATCCTCTTTCTCTAGGGTTGAGGTTCCTCTATCTTCTCATCCTTCAATTTCCTCTTTTTTTTCCTTCTTCTTTTGTTGAATGATGAAAAAAAGCACGTCTCATGAACGGAAAGATACTAAGGAATCATCTTCTTCTCATTTTCCATTCTCAATGATGATTATGATGATGTGCAAGATGATAATGATGATAATCATCATCTTCATCATACTAAATAGTTATCAAATGTTGCTCCATGTTCATGAGTTGATCTTGGCGTTAAACAAGCATACGATTTGTGGACTATCATCAGAATGATTATCTTCATTATTAATCCTGTTTCCTTTTTTTATCATCATCATTTTACAATGACTTTTGTTTATTTTGTCTTCTTTGAGTCCTTTTCATCATCGTCATCATCATCATCAGCTGATTTTCTCAGTGTATCATGTTTCTTATTGCTCTTTGTGGTGGATCATCAGCCATTTTCTTCACGCTATTAATTTTAATGTTCATCTAATGATAATGAGAGTTTGATAATCACTTTTGATAGAATCAAAAATTGATAAATTCTCATTATGGAATAAGCTAAAAAGAAGATAATCATCATCCTTCTTATCTTCTCTTTCTTTTCTTCTCTCTTTTAAGAGATGAAAGATAAGATTAACTTTTAATAGTCTTTGTAATGGTTGTAAAGATCTCTCTCCATGTAAGATTATCTTCAAGGTCTCTTTCTTTTTCCTTCTTTCAAGTCACATGATGAAAATGAAGATAATATTAATTCCAATGTGTATCCATTAGTCGATAATGTTTTATATTGAATTCGAGAAGAGATCGTTTCGTTTTTCCAATTTCCAAAAATCGTTAAACTGTTCAAAAGTTAAGGTGAATCTTTGGTTGTTTCGAGTTTTTTTTTTCTTCATTCTTCTATTCTGTTTTCTTTGGACTTGTTCCATGTAAGCTCAGGTTTCCATGTTGTTCTTTGGAGAAACATATTTCTTTTACTATCTCAAGGTCTTGTAGTGGTTATTGTATCGATAGAAAAGATGGAAAATCGATTGAATAACAAACAAAATCCATGGAGATGAAAGAGACTTTCAAGTGAACTTGGAACTTTCCATTTTGCTTGATCTAAATGAGTAAAGATGAGATGGTGATGATAATTATTAATGAGAATCATGGTAATTATACAACAAATATCAATATTGTTGTTTAATATCATCTTCTATTTGTTTCAAGCATTTTCAGAATACAGAGACTCAAGATAAAACTATTATCGTAAAAAACTTCATCTTCAAGATAATTTGCAGAAGAGGAGGAGAAGAGAGAGAGAGAGAACGAAAGAGAGATCATGATGGGAGGATAACATGGTGGAGATAAAGTGAAGATATATGTTATTATCTAAGTCAAGTGAACTCCCAGTGAACCAAAAATGAATTGAAAGTTACTCGAAAAATAAGAGAGAAGGTATAATTTCAATTCTCAATTGAAAAAGTGTATCAGCACAGGTAGAAAAATAGAGAGAGAGAGAGAGATGGGAAAGTGAGTGTAGGTAAATTGGTAATAGAAAAATATAGTTGTTTGATTATTATACAAGATGAGAGATGAAAATTGATGACCAATGGTAATAAATTGAAGATGGAAGATGAAATAAAGGTAAAGATGAATTTGTAGAAGAAAAAAAATTGAGGAAAATCATTTCAACTGGTGGATAAATAATCTTTATCATCATCAGCATCTTCATCATCATCACTGTCTAAGATGATGATAACATTAATATCCTTCTCATCAATATGCTTTTCTTTATCATCCAATATGATAATCTCATCGGTGAGAATTGACTTTCGAGATTTTCGCCGATTCTCTGTCACCTCAGTCAATTCTTTCCAATCGCTATCATGGTCAAGTGAAACTCTTAGACAATCATTTGGAGTATTGGATAAAATTCTTTCAATCAAACTAAAAAGAAAAAGAAAAAGAAAATACAAAACAAAGAGATTAGAATCAATGACCTCTATACATTTCTTCTAATTTACCTGTCAATTCTTATATCTTCAAGGTCAAAGGTTATATTGCAAATAGGACAATGCCAAATGGCTCGACATTTGTTGACACTGAGAAAAGCTTCACCATCAAAACAAGCAACATGCTCACAGAAAGTGCTTATACAGGGCAATTTAATCCTTCTCTTTGTGATCTATTTGAACAAGAATACATTCAATTAAAGGAACAACAAGTAAATAATTAAAAAAAAAAAGATCCACTAATCAATTGTCATGAATGATGGATTATCCAAATTGAGAGATGATCATCAAAATTGTAAACTTACAGGACAAGAAAGGGATAGATGAAGTACTTCAGTGTAAATATCATTGGTCGATTTGAAGCTCTCACGGACTAGAAATAAGCAAAAAGGGATAATTAAACATCAATTAATTACAACTTTTCTCTTGATTATAATCCTATTGGAAAGAATAATAAATAAAATCAGAAGAATTGTAGTTAAAGGATTAGATTAACTTACCTAATCTTCGGGTCTCTTTGGTTCGCCTTCGGCCTATCAAGGTTGGATTATCAATCCATTTTTGAACAATCAATTGTTTCTCATTTGAACGTAAATGACTTTTGGTATTTTGAATTCTCATGATAGTATCTTGCATTCTGGTGATCAATTAATTGATTGTCTATCAATTTCCGGCACTTAAAGTGGTGAAAGATATAATTGTAATATAGAAAAATGTAAGAAATTTGAGAAAAATTTTAAAAATGTAACAAGAGATTCACAAGATGAGCAAATTCATTGGAAACAATTAGTTAACAGAAGGAGAAAAAAATGAATTCCAATTGAGTGATAAAACTGCTAATAATCAGTCAATATAATTACAGAGAGAGAGAGAGAAAAAAAAAGTTAATTGTTACAATCAAATGAAAAGAGATCAACACAATTAAAACCAAAGAGAAAACAAATCAAAGAGAAAAAAAATTAACAAAAGAAAAGCTAAAAAAAGGGTTTGTCTTCTCATTACAATTCTAATAATTTTCCAATAGAAAAACAAAAGAAATTAAATTTCTATGTATTAGATTAAATGTGAATTTGTAATTGGCAAAATTAGATTAACAGCTAAATTAATGAGTTATCAGTAATTCACTTTAATCAAGTAATTAAACGAATGAATAATTTGTTTGGTAAATAAAGAAAAGCAAAGATTAATTGACTTACCATGATAATGATGTTGATTGGAAACAATTAATTGGTGTTAAACAGTTGATTATTTTTTCAGGTTAATTGTTACATTAAAATGATGAGGGTTAATCAATTAATCAATCGGTTAATCATAAACAAAAAAATTAGGTGAAAATCAGTTAATAAGACAAGTTGATTATTATTGTTGATCTTTTGTTCATCCAAAGATCACAAAGACTAAACAACAACAAGAAACAAACAAGAAAATGATGATTAATTTGTTGACAATATTTTCCGTTTATTTATTGATTTCCAATGTAATTGTGATAATTGAATGTCAAGATTATTCTGCTTATCTGAATAATCGTATATTCCAACCATGTATGAAGCCAGTTTGCTACGAAGATGTTGGTTGTTTTCAACCTTTTCGCTTACAGGCCTACGTTGGCCTACCTCCGGTCGCCGCTTGCCCTCAACCTCCCGATGAACTTGGTGTCGATTTCCGAGTAATGAGATATAACAATTCCTATGAATTTTTCAATCTTTTCGGTATAACACCAAATTCATCTGTTGCCTACATTATTCCAGGATATCGTTCAGAATACACTGAACTGTTCAACATGGAACTAGTCGATGGCCTATTAAAACATTACGATCAAATTATTTTAGTTCGTTGGGATCTTGGAGCTAATCCATCATTAGTATTTGATATTCCGGTTACCCGATATAATAAATTCTTGGCTGCTGCAAATTCAGAAGCCGTTGGCAGGATAATCGGCAATTCAATTGACTATATTGTTAACAATCGTTCAGTTAATCCGGATAACATTACCCTGGTTGGCCATGGGCTCGGTGGTAATACAATTCACTTTGCAGCCGAATGGATTAAGGATAAATATAATCTCACCATCGGTAAAGCCGTTGGTAAGTTAATCAGTTTCTCTCTCTCTCTCTCTCTCTTTTTAATTTCTTTCGTTAATCAATCAGATATAATTTGATATTCATTAGGATAAACAAAACACCGACATTCAATCATCTTATGACTGATTGATTATTATTAGGATATTATGATCATTATGATCCAAACAGTTAAATTAATTGATTGTTGTTTTATTGTGGCGAAAGTTTAAATTGTTATTATAATAATTTTCACTTCTATCAAAAATATTACCTTGAATTTTCATCTTTTCCCATTGAATAACTTTGAGTATTCTCAATGTTTATTTATTGTTATCACTTTTGTATCTCACTTGAGATAATGATGAAGGACAATTGGGAGAAGATGATGATGATGATTATCTCTCATTTTCTGTAGCAATTAAATGTCACCAATTTCTGACAAAGAAAAATGTTCTCTTGTAATTAAGAGAAGGTAAAAATGATAAAGGAAAAAAATGTTTACCTTGTTATTAGAAGAAAAAAGAGAAAATGTAATTGCTGATGTTTCTTTTCTCTCTTTTACCTTTTCCATGATATCGAACATGATGATTATCAATAGTTCTGGATCCTGATGCAATTCCATTCTATTTTTCGAATAAAAAAATCTCTGGTAAAGGTGATGCTAAGGTTGTCGATGTGATTCATTCAACTTTCGTTGCTCCAGTTCCAGTTTTAGGTCAACGATTTGCTGGTAATACTAAAACTGGAGCATTAACACCAACCGGTGATTCTGATTATTTTATCAATTTTCCCGATTCATGGAATGATCAACCGGGTTGTGATGGACTCGAATTTTGTTCATCGTCTTTCTCGGTCATGACCTATGCCGCTTATCTTCATGGTTGTACCTTTGAGACTAAACCTTGTTCTGGAAATATTTTCCAACGATTCACCTCCAAGGAGATTGGACTTGATAGCACGGAAACGGGGCCACAAGGACGAATCTGTATCAAGGTATCAGAGAAACCGATAAAAAAGTGCCCATATAAATCATCTTAATCCAATCAATCAAATCAATCAAATCAATACACAAAGAGAGAGAGAGAAAAAAAATACAAATGTAATTTGTTAATCATTCAATTGAATTTACATTTTTCCCTCATAATTTATCCCAAATTGTTTAACCATTATCATGATTCATTTGTTACATATGATTAGCTCATTCTCATCATCATATATTAATTATCATCAAATGACATCAGTTCAGTTTCAAGAACCATCACCAGTTAATCAGCAGATAATGATGATTAAAACAACAAACAAGAGTAACAATCATGATGATAATTGTAACCAGAATAATGATAATATTAACTAACCAGAAAAAAAAAATATATTATACCAAATGATTAGCATTTGATTTCCACTCTCAAGGAAAAACAATCAAATGAATCCATGTTAACAATCATTTGATAACAATTGATATATATAAAAAAACGTAATATAATACAAAATGTTTAACATAAAGATGATAATGATATTTTTTATTTAATAATGATTATTGCCGTTATTATTATTATTATTGTAATCATAATCAATCCTCTTATTATTAGCAATTTAAGTAACATTTAAATGATGATAATAATGAGAGAGAGAGCAAAAGAAGAGGAGGAAAAGATAGAGAGAGAGAGAGAGAGAGAGAGAAATAGAATATGAAAAATGATTTGTTGATCATGATTAATACGAATATTAAACATGATAATATATTGACAGTGGTAACAATATAATCGTTGATTTAATCTAATCTACAATAAGGGTAACTCTGTTTTTGGTGGTGATTTTCTGCGTCCAGGAGATTCTTTGAATGGATTATGTGTTCGATATCCATGAAATTTGTATAAATGTTGATTGAAAACATTAAAGTAATTGAACTTTTTACCACAAGTTGGACAGGTGAAATTTTGATAAAAATGTTGAGCCATTAGATGATTGGCCCAAACGGCTGAATTGCACAAAGATTTGAAGCAAATGAAACATTCAAAGCTTTCGGGTGAGGTTTGGAAAGTTGATGCTCGAGGTAGGATTTTTCGTATATAACGGGTTATCCGAATGATGTCTTTGGTATCTTGGATCATTCCTTTGGTCTCATCGTCTTCATCTTCTTCCTCATCTTCATCTTCATCAACTTCACCGTCAACCTCAGTATCAACTTCATCTTCCAAACCAACATCGGAATCTTCCATCATGTTGATAACTGAATCTGGTTTGGCAACACTACAACTGCTATTACCAACACCACCTTCAAGTTTTACACCACCACCACCGCCACCACCATTGTTGATTAAAGCACCTCCACCAGCGACACCACCACTACCACTACCACCACCACCTCCACTACCTCCACTATAACCCTCATCATTGTCATCTGAATTATTTATTGAGAGATCACGCCTGGTTATGTCAACTTTCAATGCTTTCAACTGGGCACAAATTTGTTTCACTTTTTTTAGTGGAATTATAGTTTGACCAGAATAAACCAGATCATATAAAGCTTGTAGTCCATTTGAACAGATTATTGGTAATAGAATACCAGAAGATTTCTGACCATAGGAACCAATCAATTTGTAAAGCTCGGGTGATATTTCAGTTAACAAATTTTTATGGAAACCCCGACTGGATCCATCGGAAGCGTATAGTCGACAATCTTTAGGTTCACTGGGTATGGATGTTATACAATGAGAGGGAACTTCCAACCTTGTATACATGGCTGTTGATAGTGGTGGTTATTTACCAGAATAGTAGAGAAGGGAGAGAAAAATAAGGAGAGAAAAAAATAGAGAGAGAGAGAAAGAGAAAAAAAGGAAGGGAGAAAAAGAAAACAAGAAAAGAAGAAGAGAAAACAGAATCCGAAAGAGAAAAACACAAGTTTAACACAAATAGAAATCAAGGATGATTTGATTTAGAATATTGCGAAATTGGCGAATATATTCTATTAAATATAATTCTAATTAGATAACACACAATATTGATAAAAAATATAATTCTAAGTAAATTATATAAACACAACAAGATGGATAATAAATGATGAAGAAAATTATTTTTTCATTTTTTATGAAAAAAAATGAATTATTACCTAATAGATGTCGCTACTTACACAATCGAATAAAAAGTAGAACATAAAGGACATCTGTCGGATTTTCTGTCAACTAAATTCACGAACTAGTAATCGACTTGTGAAGTGAAGTTCAATTTTTTTTTGCTCCTGATGAATTTAAATTTAATCAATATTACCTATGAATTTTAAATTACAATTTTGTGTTATTATTATTCATCTTATTACATGGATCAAGTTGATACCAAAATTATGATAGATCAACAGTTATCTTAGTTTTTTCTTTGTTCCCTTAAAACTGAGCTATTATTGCATCGTAATAACTTCAACCATTTTGTTTTCTTGGTAATTTGAGGCAATTTTATTTTCTCAAACTTATACTCTTTTTGAAAAGATTGAAATTCTAATTTTATTTTATTCTTTTCTCCTTTTCCTTATGACAAACCTAATGAGTCAAACTATCTTTGGAACTGATTTTCCCTTCAAACAAACGGCACCTTTTTTAACTTTACCAAATATGAAATTAAAACTCAAATGAAATTAAACAAAACAAAAAACCTTTTTAAACTGAACGGTTAGTTCAGTGTCCGGTAGGACCTTCAGGTTATCCTGAAGAATAATGTATAATCCATTAGCCGAATGGCGCAAAATAAACGAAATTGATCCAATTAAGTTTTATTTTTTGATCTGTTCAATTTTTGATTAACTGAACATATTATCACAATTAAATTTCGATGATCAACTCAATGAGAAATGTCTACCTTTTCCCTCTTTTCCATTATTAAACAAGAATATCGCTCATGATTATGGCCTTGAGTTTTCTTTGAATTGAATTCCAATAAAATTGGACTTGATCATCTTGGATTTTACAATCAATTGACAACTTTCGTATTCTCTCCTCCATCAACATTATTGTTCTCAATGAATACTAATTGTTACAAGAGCACAAATTATCAACCAATACATAAACTCAAAATTGTCACTTTGTCTGAATAAAAAAAAAACTGAACGAATAGTTCAACGGGCCCTCAGGGCAACCTTGTTTTTAACGTATGAAAGATTAGCCAATCATCATAATAAATCAAACTTATTAGGATGATTAAAACTCATTAAATTGCTTTAACAGCATTAATCAAGTTTAATAAAGTCTACTTATGAAACTAACCAATATTTAAAGCCTAATATTCAGGCTCTTTTTGTTTATTCAAATCACAAGTTCTGTTAAATTGTTGAACAGATATAAAGCTTTGTAAACTGAGTGATTAAATTAAATTAGTTGATTACCTTATGAAGAATCAGCCAATTGCCGTGAATAAATTCTAGTGGCTTTTTTAAGCTCTCTGGCATTCGATTGACAATATCTTAATGATAATTAGTGCTTTCCATGATCATGAAAAACTCCTCATTTCAATGAATTGAAATACTCGTAGGTCTAAAATCATCCCAAGAAAAAGTAAATCAAATATCAGGCATGAGATATGCATGTGAATAATTATAAATCTCGTCTCAAAATAATTTAAGTTTTTAATTGTTTTCATTAAAATCATAAAGGGTAACACTTAAGACTAATTATCACTGACCATGTTTCATCAGGTTATCGCAGGCATTTATTGAGTATTGATTTCCGATGTTCAATTCAATCAGTACTTATCGTAAATATTTGGTTAAAATGATAAATAAGAAGAGGGAATTTAAAAAATTGGTTGATTGTAATGATTAAATCATTTAAGATGCTCAATCATTCAATCGGTTCAATGTGATAACTGATTATAAAAACTTTTCCTCTTGATTTAAATGATAAAAAAAGAGTTAATTTGTAATCATTTTAATGTTTGTTAAGTGTGTTTAGTTTAATTTATTTTCCAAATTGATTAGATTAAATAACAATTATCTTACATAGATGATCATCTTTAAGGTAACATTAATCACTTTCAACGTGGTTCCTTTGCCATTAAATCAATTACAATATCTAATTCAAGATAAATCGATGATTAAATTACAATCAGCCGAAACGATAACACCCTCGATAATATATAATCAGAATTCAGTTGAAAAGTGATAATAATAATATAAGAATTATCTGAAAATTTTTTCTTTTCTAAACAATCAAATTATCCAATTAGATTGATTAATCTTTACAATTTTCTTCAATTAAAACAGATAATGTCAATAATTGATTGTAATCAATGATTATTAAATCATCTAATCACCCTATCAACAATTAACCCTGAAGAAACAAAAAAGTTAATATAAAAATCGTGTTTATAAATAATTGAAGAAAAATTAATTCTCCACAATTAAATGAATTAATCAAAACAAAACAAAAAACAATCAGGTTATCAAAATGCAAACACTAATTATTATTTTCCAATTAATATTACAATTAAAAGATAAAAAGTAACCACAAAAACATAAACAATTGAAAATCACCCAATTGAAAACTGAATAAATATCCAATTTAATTAATCAATCCAATATATTGAATTGTTGATAAACAAAACAATCAAATTGAGAAAAGTTAATTAATCGTCACGAAAATAAATCAACTTTTTGACGAAAAAAAAAGTTTAGTTATATTATCGATCACCAGATGGAACTACAAATAGAAAATAAGTTCCCTCTAGTGGCGAACGTGATAACTAAGGGAAGTTTAGAGTTGATTTTATTTTTCTCAATCATTTTCATCCTTGAAGTTGATGATATGACGATAAAAGTGTTTTCTTAATTTTTTCTAGAAGTTGGTTAACCATCTCATCAAATGTCGTTGATAATAAATTTATTAACTTAACCAAAAGCCTAACAAATTTCTGACAAAGTATAAAAAATCATCATAATCCAGATAGAGAGAGAGAGAGATAATTTTTATCCTATCCATCCATCCAAACCATGATGAAGATTATATTTGTGATATTTGTTTGTCTTTTTAGTGAACAATTTGTTTCTATCAATGGTTATCCAAATAATATAAATAATGATCATTATGCCTCGGATGGAAGTGAAACTGAGGAAATTGCCAAAAATCATCCAAAGATTAAATCTAAAGCCCTCACCTTAGCTGCCAATGAAGGTGATACAATAACATTCCCTTGTGAAGTTGATGATTTAGGTTCTCTCTCAGTTACTTGGGGAAGTAAAAAAGGCTCAAATGTTACTCAACTTTTTTTTGGTTCTTATCGTTTTCTCCAAGATGATCGGGTTTACCTTGATGGTACTAATTTAGTGATTAAAAATGTTAAGCAAACCGATTCGGGGATTTATACGTGTAAGGTTTCAACCGATAAAGAGATCTCTGTGAATCATACGTTTTTCGTCAATGGCCGTCCTCAAATAATGAAAGAACCTGCGACTGGTAATATTACCATTGGTCAAGGTCAAACGTTAAAGTTAACATGTAAATCAACCGTTGATCCTAAGCCTGACATTAAATGGGAAAAATTAGACAGTAAACTTACTGTTAGTGCAACAAATCAGGAAACATTGACCATACCCAATGTTGGACGATTAGATTCTGGTCGATATCGGTGTTCAGCTTTTTCCTTCTATGGTAGTGATAATCATGCTGATTTCGAGGTGGTTGTTGAAGGTTTGTCTTCATTTTCTTCATTCAAACATGTTTTCCACACTTTTCCCACCTTTCTCCTTTCTCCCACCGTCTCTCTCTCTCTCTCTCTCTCTCTCTCTCTCTCTCTCTCTTTCTTACTCTCTCATGTTGTTTTCTTTTATTCCCTTAACGATTGCCTTTCTCTTTTCTCTTTCTCTCTCATATTACCCATCAATCTAATTCATGGTGATTTCTCATTTCTAACAGAGGAACCAGAAATCGAACTGCCTGAGCCTCATGTTTACACCGGAATTGGACAAGAAATTAAACTTCGCTGTAGAGTCTATGGTAATCCAACACCTAATGTTTATTTTGAAAATTCACGAGGAAATCGGTTACCCAGTAAACCGGGTGACAATAAAGAATACGTTTCAACGTTAAGTATTCGTGATGAGAATGATTTTGGTAAATATTCTTGTTATGGTTTCAATAAATTTGGTAAAAAAAGAGCTGATATTGAAGTTTCGGGTCGACCATCAAGACCAATTATTCTCAATTCGGATGCTGATTTTCCCACTTCAGGAGATGAATTTGAATTAAAATATCAAGTTACCTCCTATTCACCAATAACAAAAGTTTTAGTCACTTACAGATACACAAAGGTACGTTGATAAACCGATCGTATTTACAGTTAATTGTTTACATTTACATTTATAAGTCCGAGTTTATGTACAATTGTGTCTCTCATGTCCAAATGAACAAAAATTACACAATACAAGCTAAACTAAGGCGTGGTCATTAACACAGTGTGACATTAATATCATGCTGATTTAAAGCTTCGTCAATTATTTGTTATGTTGATCTTTTTGTTTGTTTTCACTTTTTTTTTAACTTAATTTTTGTTTCTCTTTTTCTACTTTTTTTTTCATCATCTTTTTAATTGGAATCATCATCATCATCAACATCAACATCAACATTTGGATCTTCTTCCTCCCACCTTGGTGTTTATTGTTTATCTTTGTGCTCTCGTTTTGTGATATGTGTTATATTATTGTTATTGTGCTTCTCTCACATTATCATCAACTAAATCAACACAATTGAAATTGTGTTTTTCTTTTTTACCTGTGGAAAATTGTTCCAATAGGATACGGAAAGCTTTTCAGATTGGAATACAACGGAAATTGACCCGAACAATGTCAATGGTCCTTCTTACAATTTGAAATACATTTTACAGAATATGGATCGTAAAACATACGAGGTCAGAGTTTACGCTGAAAATAAATATGGACGAAGTGAGGGTAGCGAAATATATTCAATTACTGCTGATGGAGCTAAAGAACGTAAGTTGAGATTTATAATAATTTTAAGGCGAGAAAACAAAAATTGCGATCAAATTTCGAGGTGTTTATTATCATTCCAAGCAATTTAATGCAATTATTATCTATGGTGGTGGTATGAGGGAAGGTGACGGTGGGTAACACCCATTTTTCTTGATTTTAATTTTGACATGAGAGTCAAAGTATTGATTAGATTGTCCCTTTTTTTACACTCACTGTCTTGATAGTCCTTTTTGAGTCTGTGCCTGTTCACCATTGACATATCTCACTTTTTTCCCTCCTCCTCCTTTCCTCCTTCTTCCTCCTCTCTAGCCCACCCTCCTCCTTTGCTCTCTGTCTCTATCTCTGTCTCTCTCTCTTTCCACTGTTATTATGTTCTCACTATTTTCCTCCTGGTTGTTCACTCTACCAGACACTCTCTCTCTCTCTTGGTCTAGGGCGATCAACTGATGAAGGTGACACCAGGAGGTAAATTTACTGAGAGAGCGAGAGAAACCTGAGTAAAGATGAAAACAAGAAACTAAAAAGATAAACATTGTATTAGAAAAATAGAGAGAAAGAGAGAGAGAGAGAGGGAAAGATGATGAAGGTAAAGAACGATAAACAGTGAGATGATGCGAGAAGATTAATTGAAAGAAAGTGGAAATTAGAAGTCAGAACAAAAAACTGCTCGAACTCTCGAACAGGTTGTTATTTGGTTTCGATAGTGTCAAGGGCTGGGTATTAATGCTAAAGATATTGGGTTGGGCATTTTACTTGATTACTTGGTTATAGATTTAATTAGATTGTACTAGTTAATTGTTTAAATGGTTTCAACTAAGAGTTTTTGCCCTACAGAGGCGATTCCATTTTCTTTGCTTATTCATCTCTAGGTGTTTTTTTCCAACTTATACAGATGATGATGAAGATAATAATGATGATGATGATAACTATTTGTCTATGTTTATAAATGAATGTGAGTGTATGTGTGGTGAGGCCCGTTGTTGATGGTGGGTAGTGGAGGCAAAATGGACGCGGTGGGTGGTTTTTATCTTACTTTTCTCTCTTATTATTTTCATAATAACGATAATGATTATAGCATAACAATAATGTCCATCTCACTGACCTCACTCTCTCTCTCTTCTTTATCATCATCTCAATCGAGTCCATCGGCCTAGTGGCTATATAATTGATGGTCCCACTGTCCAGTTACTCATTTGAAATGATGATATATTTCATTATAGCCAGACACATGAACCATTAACATGTTAAATTATCAGTAATCGTGTTAATCATTTCATTTTTTTTCTTCTTCTCTTGATTGTTTCTATTGATTATCTTAAAACTGATTCATTCATTTGATATTTATTTTCAATGTTACATCATTACTAAAGGTAAAATAGTTTCTCTACCTTACAATCAACATCGATTAACTTAATTTACCATTTTTAATGACATCAATAAATTCAGTTAACCATTCAGTATATTATTATCATTATAATGATCAGGAAAAACATTTAATATCATTGGATGGGCGCGGATATTAACAATTACCTTTCAACATGATTTTTCATGATTTTAACTCAATCGCTTTTGATTATCTCATCTTGTTGTTGTTGTTTCTGTTTCTTGTTTATCATCTTACCTTTTACTTTGATTTTATATTGAATTTTATGTTTAATCACAATTGATAATCTTTATTTATTATTTTGAATGAAACAATAATAATAATAAATAATTTCTGATAAATTATATGTATTAACCTGGATCGTTTTTTACAGTTACAAGGATTAACTTTTGAGCTTCCTTGAAAACTGAATCCAACAGCAACAAGATTACCAGCTAACTTAATCTCTCAACGTGTAACAATCAAATCAAATCAAGAAAAAACAATGTAACTGATTAGTTAATCATTTTCTTTTTTAGGCCAAACTATCCCCTTGATCTCAATCTTAATCTTTCAACTTTTTTTTTCAACTTTTTCATTTCTTTTTCCGTATTATCATCATGATCCTCTCATCATTCATTGGCATGATGATCATCTTATCTTCTTGGTTATTATTATTTATTATTATTGTTTATCATCATCTAGAGTATTTCTCTTACTCTCTCTCTCTCTTTTCCAGTTCATTTGATTACTGAATACTTACTATCATCATTCCTCATCTTTACTGTTTTTAGTTTTATCATCCTAATGATTTTTATTGTATTTACTGGATGAGGATACCCAAAGATGATGAGGATGATAATGAATAATGATGGACAATTGTGATTGCGTGTTTGTTTGATACTACAAAGATTGTGCAGGAAATGCGCTTTGTAACTATTGATCTAAATGGAAAAACGAAGATGATGATGAGTAAGAGGAAGATAATGAAGGAGAGAGAGAAAGAGAGAGAGCGATCACAAAAAAGAGCATAAAAAGTTACATGGACATTGAACTAGTACAAGTAGTTGAGTTGAAGTAGTTAACTTAGTATTCATTTTGCATTAGAACCCATGGAGTTGTTATTGATATATAAATATTATCATTGATTATTATTAACCAATGGTTAGTATATGAAAAATGATAATGGATTAGACATTAATATTTGTCTGTGCGTGTGTATGTATATGCATTTATATTGGTTGAGTGTTTGTATTTTTGAAGCAATTTGAATTGATGAGTTTATATAAATATTATGTTGATGATGATGATGCATAGGAAGAGGGAGAGTTTTGATAAAATTGACTTTGACAATGAATTAATGAATGAGATGAGATGATGATTATGATAAACTTCAATCAAGATTGTGAATCTTTGAATCACCAAGTCAATGTCCCCATATACTTATTGCTTCATCTCTTCACCATCATCCACCCTCAATGTTACTTACTTTTGCTGTCTCTTTCCTCCCACCTCTCTCTCTCTCTCTCTCTCTCTCTCTCTCTCTCTCTCTCTCTCTCTCTCTCTCTTTCTCTCTTTCTCTCTTTCATTCATCTCTTTCCACACCCTGTTGTCATCATCGGTACCTATCAATCTTTGTCTCACTCCTACCCATCCATCCTCATCCCCATTGAGAGTCATCCTTATCATCTTCCTCCTCCTTCATCTTTAATCCTTTACTCAAACCATTGCTCTCTCATCGACATCATTTTCCTCCCCCTTTGCGTGTATTAATCTTCCTCCTATTACATTGATATTATATTGGGTTAACCTCGAGTTAAATTTGAATTAAATCTAATTTTAACAAACTCAACAACAGTTAAAGGAAAGGTAATCAATCTATTAAACAATCAACATAATCTAAACCCACAGAGAGGTAGAAAGAGAGAGAGAGAGAGGATAATCTATGGGATGTCAGATGCACAAATTTGATTGAATACAATCATCAACAACAACAATCAAACACAAAAGCGTATTAATACCATATGCTTTTTCCCTAACAATTATCATCATCATCATTATTATGATATTATTACATAATAATGTGATAATAATGTAATAATAAACGGTCACCTAATTTAAGGTAACTTTTTTTCCTCCTTTGCAAACAAATTGATCCTTCATCAAATTTAGAATCTCAAAAAATCGCTCACTCATTCAGATCTCCTTTATCTTTATCCCTCCTCTAATCCAATGTAACATTTCACCATAATATCATAGATGTAGAGAGTATTTAAAAACGTGAGTAATCATGAATGTGTCTTTCTGTATTTAAGAAAAGAGAAAAGAAAATGCAATGACTCCTGAAAAGAGAGAGAGAGAAAGGAAATCAAGTGAGATTGATTATGAGAGAGAAAGTTAGTAATGCTTGATGATGATGATAATCATCATCATTGTAATGGTTACAGAAAATGATGTAAAAAAACCATTCAGAATGAATATGTATGTGTATTTGTGATGGAAGGTAAAAAAAACTCGGCAAACTGTCAGGTCACAGCGGGGATAGTGAATGAAGAGTGGGCCCCACCCTGTAAATGAACTTGAGGGTCAATGTAAAAAAAAATGTTGGCACAATTTTCCCTGAGAAAATGCTGTGTAATCCCATCACAAAGTGACAAGTCTCAATATCCCTCCCTCATCCCTCCTCTTGATACACATTCGGGTACCTTTTCTAATCACCACCGCCACAACTTTTTCTTACCTTTGGTAGATCTCAGGTAACACAAAAGGTACACTAGAAAAAAGAGGCTTGAAATCTTATAAGAAGAAAAAAAAAATGATCGACTCTTAAATATTAACATTTTCTTACATCAAAACTACTTTTTTTTTCTATGACACGAACACTTGAAAGTCTTTGATCTTTTTTCTTCTTCCATCAATATCATATAATAGTTATAAACTTTTCTCTCTTTTTCGAACTTTTTTGTTCTCTTCTATTTTGGTTCTAATTGTTCTCTTCTCTTTCTTTTTTTAGACTGGAAAGTCGCTGGGTCAAGTTCCTACTCTATTAAATCATCGTCAACCATTTTGTTCATTTGTTCATTACTACTACTCGCCACAATGAATGAGAATTAAACTTTTTTCAAACAATTCGACATCAATTGCAACATTGGAAAAAAATTATCGATAAAAACAAAAAACTTATTTAATTACAATTATTATATATATATAATTAACGATAATGCTTTACTTGTACATTTAATTAAAATAAATTGCGTTATAAAGTAAAATTAATTGTCAATGGCTTCTTTTTAATTGTAATTGTGTTTCCAGTTTTTAAATTGTTTCTCTTGTGACTCTTTTGAGTATGTCAGGTAAAAAATCAGGTAATAACCAATTCTTGCTTTTGATTGTCATCATTTCGTGTTAATTGTTAGTTAATTTAACTGGTTTAAGTATAATCTCCTTGGCAGTGGTCACCAATTGACCTCGATAATAATCAAGTTGATCCTAAGTGATTAGTTTAAATCACGAGAGGAAATTAAAATAAGAAAAGTTTTATCAATGTAACAGTTTGAACAATTAACGTGATATCAAGTTATTAAGTTGATTGTGTGTGTGTTTAAAGTTGTATAATCGGATTAAAATTGACAAACAATTTAATCAGATTAACATTGATTAACGTTATTGATTAGGAAGTAATTGGATTTTGTTAATTTTAAGGTGACAAGAAACTTTTTTCCTCTTCTTTTCTACTAATTGTCAAAGTTAATTACCTTTGTTTGATGGCTTTGGACGAATCGAAATGATCGTAATAATTTAATTAGGCAAAATTTAATCTCCATGTAAGCAAATCTGATGCCGATGCAACTTCTTGGCCCATAGGCGAACGGCAGGTAAGCGGATAAATTGATTGAGTCCCGATTCTCGGGTAACCATCTTTCAGGTTTAAATTGTTCAGGGTCGGGAAAGTAGGCTGGATCATGGTGCATCGCGTGAACGGGAATGGTTATCAATTGGCCTGCCCCAAGTTTAACACCACCCAATTCACAGGGTTCGGTGGTACGTCTTTCCACCCTGGGAACAGGGGGACAGAACCGAAGGATTTCCGATACAACTGCATCAAGGTAAGGCAATGATTTAACAATTTCCCAATCATTTGTATCTTCATCGCTAATTGTTGATAGTTCATCAATTAATTTCTGTTGAACAACCGGGTGTTGGGTTAAGGTGTATAGTAACATTGACAGGGTGGTTGCCGTTGTATCATGACCAGCAATTAGGAAAATTAATGCTTGATCAACAATCTCTTCGTCTGTTAATTCTTGATTGTAATTAGCGAGAGAGAGAAACAAAAAAAATGAATCAATAAAAAGACAAAAGTTTTACCGGTTGATTATTGTTGAAATTAATTAACCATCTCAATTGTACTTATATACTGTTCATCCAACTTCAATTGATTAATCAAATTGGAGTACAATTAGTAGATAAAATTTCAATTTCTCTCTTTCTCCTCTTTTCGTTGATCAATTGATTAGATATCATTGACTGGATCGAAGGTTATTTTAAGTACCAATTTAAATTGTTAACGATTAACTTTGAATTTTTGCTCTGAATAATAAGACAATTTACTTACTTCGTTTAGTTAATTGCTCGGCTTCATCAGCGATTTCTGCATCCTGAAGTAGTGAGACAAAGTCAATCCGGTTAACCTTCAATTCTTGTCTCTTAGAGATGAGACTACTGATTAACTGAGCGAAATACATGAGAGCCGAATAGTCAAAGATACTCAATTTGAATAACGATCCAATGGGCGCTAATGATGGACACTGGAAGGCGATCCATGATAACCATTGAATATTAGTGTTGAAAAGTTTTTTCGAGTTGGCAACTAAAGGATTGTTTGGATCTCGAAGTGAATCAATTTTCACACCGAAAGCACAGGACGAGAAAGTGTCCAGTGTAAATGAGAGAAGGTAAGTTTTCACATCGATTGACTGACCATTCTCACAAGCATCGTTAACATTGTTGATTAATGTATCAACGGCTTCGGTGATCTGATTTTGCATCGCTTTCAATTTTGAAGTGGTAAAAGTTGGACTACAAATAGATCGAACTCTCTTCCAAGGCTCATGTTCAAGAACGAAGATACTTTTACCACCGATTGAATTGATTCCACGGAAAAACTTGGGTAAAAGAAGAAAAAGAATAAAAAGAATAAGAAGAAATAAAATCGAGAAAATCATCTAAAAGAAAAGTTTTTCTTCTCTCTCGAAAAAAAAATCAATCAATTGATTATCGATCTACTTTTCCGACTCGAATATCAATCGATGGTTACAATTAATATCTTCATAAGACAAAATCTAAACACTTACTCTATGGTTAGGGAAAGAGTTAAACTTCTTTACCAGAATTTCCTTAACTAATTCAGCATCACCACACATGAGAACAGGCTGAAAGAGTTCATACCCACTGAAATAGAAATGATTGATTAGAATGAAAGACAAACAAAATGATTAGAATTTTGTGTTTTTTTTTCTCTCTCGCTCTCTTATATTATTAGAATCAACGAAAACAACAAGCTCAATAGACCAAACTAGCTAATTGTTTGTTGATTGTTGTCGGCACTTACCCAACAATCCTGCCATATTTACGATAAGCCTGAGTATCTGATTCATGAAATGGTTTAGTCCAACGGTTCCATAGGGATGAAATGTCATTTGGTATTCCGAGTCTATGCCAATACGTTAATTTATAAATAGCAGCGACAATTAAAGTTACAGTTAAAAATAAGCACAGATTAGGATTAACATTTAATCCAAATAGTAAAGAGGTTGACGTTAACCAAGTCATCACAATTAGCCAACAATTAACAATCGACGAACACACAAACTTTTGTAAATTTAAAACAATTAAAAACTTTTTAATCTTATTGATTATTAAGTTTAAACTGTTTTCCAATTGTAAACAACTAACTAACTAACTATTTACGACTTAATTGTTGCTAATGTGTAATGAGTATGAAACAAGATTTACTAATAATTTGTATTAATTAATTTCCCGAGTCTGTTAATTGTGCGTTTTTCTACTACGCAAGTGACATTGATGATTAAATTGTTGAATAATCTGATAATTAAGTGTATTAATTATCAACCTGAGACTTTGCTTTCATAATTTAATCAAGATTATAATGTTAATTGAGATTTCATTTCATTTTTTGCTGACGGAAATAATTTATTAATTGTATTGATTACCAAAGTCTCAATTGATTGTTGTGCCTTTTTATCACATGTTAAAGGATTAATTTTTTTTTCTTTTCCACAATCAAGTATTTAATTACAATCAAGGGAAACTGAATCAGTCACCATATCTCCAGAATTTATCGCCACTCGCTGAACAAAAAAATTGATTAATTCCTTGATAATATACTGGAGATACGGTGAAATAATTAAGAAAAACTTAAATTACTAATCGTAACAATTAATAGCAATTAAATGTTTACATTAAATGAACAGTTTGTTTGTATACCATTGAAATTAACTAATTGTTAAAGGTGCGTCTAGTCACAATTAGGGAAGACAATTACTCTGACACTTGACAATTTATTGATTACCAATTGATTTCTGATCATGAAGTATCATCATGATTACATCATGTAATTATAATTATTTTATATATTAGTTGTTAATTGTTAACAATCAGTTAACCAAGTACAAGCTCATTGATCCTTATAATACAATTGTTGTTTTCCCTTAATTGTTGATTTAATAGAAAGCTAATTATATAATATAAATTAAGATAAGTTTAGGTTTAGATTACAACAATTAAATCTAATTGTAAACCACTGATCAAATTAATTTCTCCTTTCAAAATGTAATCATAATAATATCAACGGTTCAAGATAATTAAATAATAATAAACAATTGAATTGAACTCAAACAATTTAATTAGACAAGATTTTGTTGCTAATTTTAATCAACAACACAATCAAATGATTGCCAAGTGTTCAATTTTTATAATTTAATACTAATCAGCCTGAAATTTAATACAATTAACTGTCTACTCATTTATCCGGTTAATCATTTGTTTGTGCTAATTGTTGAACAATTAACCAACAAATTAATTGTTCCAAGTGACTGATTGCTCAAAGACCCACAGATATAAACAACAATTCATATGAAAATTAATCTCATGATGATAATATTCAAATAATCTGATTCCATGTAATCGTATCTTGAATCAATATTTAATCATGATGATCACTTTTTCCTCCTCCATCACTACAACAACAACACCAACCATAAGTATCATCATCATTTATCATCCATGATAATTTATAGACGATGATAATAATAATGATAACTGTAAATGTATCAAAATCAAAGGATGAAAACTCATATATACAAAATTAACAGGCAAAGGATTAATCAGTTGATTGCAATAATTTGCTTTCTATTTGAAAAATAGTAAATGAGAGATAAACAATTGCAAAATTAATTGCAGTAATTAATCAACAATTTAAAAGCCGTAATTGTAAATATATGAGTCCAAATAAACATGGAAAACTTTATTAACATGATAAAAAGGAGGTTAATTGTTGAGGATTACGGATGAACAAAAAAAGAGTATAAATTTTAAAGGCAAAGTTTAAAGGTTAATCTTTGATTGTTGATATAATTATGTGTTCAACGTCTTAATTGTTGTGCTGATTGTGAATTGGTTAAGGTTCATATTGAACACATTAACTTGGAAACCAATGGAAATGTTAATATGTAATCTAAATTATATATATAACTTTAAATTAGTTTTACTTTGACTTTGGACTTTTTTTATTGTTGTTATTTTCACTGAGAAAACATCATCATCATCATCTTAATTATCATCAGCATCTCTCCATCCTCATCTTTTTTGCTTTCACTCTGAAGGAAAACATGTAAAAATATGTGTTCACATTTTTCCTAAGAATCCATAGTTTGTAATACATAAGAAACATGGATATTCACATAGACATTACAATCCAATGGGCACATTACATTTATCTCAATTTTTGGGTTAGTCTTTAGCCTGAAAAAAGGTCAACAGCCTGGCTTGAATTTGGAGTAACAAGAAGAGAAAAGAGAAGAGAAAATGAAGAAAATTCGAGTTTCTGTTCAACGATTCTCATCTTTTTCTCTTTCAGCTGAGAACACACAAAGATATCATCTTATCATCATCATCATCATCATCTTCATAGCATCATTTTCTTTTTCTTCTTTTACTTTTTTCTTTTTTCTTTTTCTTCACAAAAAAGAAGAGCATCAACAGCGAGTAATCAACATTTGATGTCAGTGATTTACTGATTTAAAGTGTAATACATATTAAGATGAAGGTGGAAGGTGAAGGAAGATGAATGGATGAAAAGAAAGAGAAATAGAAACATGATGATGATGATGAAGATAAGATGAGATTCATGAGGACGGTGGGTTGATTGCTTCAGAGCAAATTATGATGGATTGAAAGAGTTTCTATTTTTTCAGGTTTCGCTACTTTCTCATCAAATTAACACCTATTATCGTTTGAAGATGATGATCATCTATCTATCTCATCATTACAATTATGAAAACATGAGCCGGCAGTTGATTATTGTTCAAATTATCATCATAATCATCATGATAATCACTTGGCATTGATGAAGATGCAAAAAAAAAAGTTAAGTGAAAAATAAACGGCTGAGATTTTGTAAAAAACAACTAATTCAATTGTAATTACAATTCATTTTTGTTTTCAATTGTTTCCTCCATTTCCTTTACTTCAATTTGATTGCATCTAATTACAATTAGTAAACTGAACAAGGGATAACAATTGTAACTACATAATAATAACAACAACAACAATCTCAACGATTTAATGACCTTAAATGACCTGGGTAAATGCTGCGTCATAACCTGATCCATTACACGAAGCCAAAGGTAACTCAAAAATTGACAAATTTACCTGACATTTAATTTTCTCTCTCAAAAGATGAAGATGATGAGGATGATGGAAGAGAAAGAGATTATTTTGCTTTTCTTTCACATTTACCTGTAAATTTTATGACTCTAATATTATCAATTTCACCTTAAAGGTTATCTCATGGCTTTCAAAATGATGATTATCTTTATAAACAGGAATTCATAGTTAACCTCTAACCTTGACACTGACCTTCCGATTATTTAAACTACAGCAAAACCTTTTCGAGATTAATTTAATTGCATTACCGCTGGTCAAGTATAATTAACAAACAGTTAAATTGTTAAAGGTAAAAAATAAACGTTGACATTTGCAAATCTCTTACCAAATGAACACAAATTATTCATCTTACCTGTAAGTGCGTTGGATGGGATTCATTTAGGAGCCTTTTCAATTTACTATCCTACTCATCCTCATCTTCATCTTTATCCTCATCCTCGTCCTCATCTCCCTCAGGTCTTATCTGATTATTTATCTCCCTTTGCAATCAAATATATCGCAGGAAATTATCAATCCAAAGATACAACTGGTTCCTTTATTTTTACCTGGAAAAAGAATCAAGAGAAAAACTTTTTTTTTTCTCTTTTCATCTTCTCACGATTTTTTGTTTACCTTTGCTTTTGTTACCGTCATCTTCATCTCCATCTTCATCTTCATCTTCATCTTCATCCTCATCAACTCCCACTTTGACTCTTCCACCCCACTCCAACCCTCAGCCCTCCTCTGCTTTTGTTAATCTTTAATTTAATGTTGATTATCAACTGATTTCATTGCAATTTAAATTGTTGCCTTTTTTCAATCAGAAATTGAGTTATTTAACCAATTATTACAATTCTAAATGATAATCATCATCATTATTTACCTCAGAGCGATATCTTCATCTTCATCTTCATCACAATCAAATCAATCTACAAACACTTTGTTAAAATCTTAATCTTAATCTTTAATTGGTTCCCCTTTTTTTTTGTTAATTGTCTCAAAACAATCAGTCTCAACAATTTAATATAAATTATCAGTGAAAATTAGTAACTAGTTAACTCATTATTTAGATTGAAGTTAATTAACTTTTTTTTTCTCAAAAAAATAAAATTATTTTTCCCAATTGCTTCATGATAACAATCAATGTAATACATAAACTGTAATACAATTAACAAGTTTAATTTAAACCTCATGAAATTACAATTACACCAAAACAATCAATGAAAATAATCAAACTGAATTTAATTTATTTCCTAAAATAATAGAAATGGTGATCAAGTAATCAACATCAGGAACAATTCAATCAAACAAACAATCAACAAGTTACAAGAAAAAAAAACAGTAATAACAATGAGAAAAATGTAAACAAGATGATTAAGTTGATTGTTATGATTAAGAAGATGATGATTTCAATCAATCAAAAAAAAGTGAACCTCAACTGATTAATGTCATGGTGAAAATTTTGTCATGTAAATTCAATGATTATGAAAAAAAGGATGACGATGATGATTTGAACATTAATTTCTCACAAATTAAGTTAATTCATTTGGGAAAAAACTAAATTTAACTGACCAATTGTGACCTTTCACTTGAGTGACCATTGGCTAATCTCACCTTTAATCAAATGAATCAACTGATGATAACAACTGTTAACCGACTGGAAGCAGTTAGTAGTTACCTTTGGGCCGATGTAATGAAAATATATCGATAATCATTTGTCCAGTTTAGTTTTTTTGAGTGGTCACGATAAATCACTTCGAGGGCCGTGAGGCCAATGAGGCGTGTAAATGGTTTTCCCATTGGCCCATTGGAACCACCAACTAATCAACTAACTAATAACTTAAAATCCAAGTTAATTTAACTTGATCATCTTTTAGGTTAATAAACATTAACCTTGTTATCCAATGTTAACAGAATAACTTTTTTTTTCTGCTGCTAAATATTATTTTTTTTTTATTGGATTGAAAGTTAATCATGATTAGGTTAATGATGATGATCAGGATTAACTTTGTTTTTTAATTAATGGTCACAGAGCTTTGAATTAGTCTCAGTTTTAATGATGATGAACATCATCATCATCTTTTGTCTTACCTGAGTGGTGATAACACTTATGGATCTGAATGATGATGAGAATGAGAAAAATTTATGATTTCATATTTTTTTTTACTATTTATTTGATTTTATCTTCAGTGTTTCATGTTATTAATAATCTGAGATAATGTTGAATTAGTTGATAAAACTGATTGCAACCTAAATGTGATCAAGTTAATTGCTGTCAAAAGGTAATAGATATAAGTTGTTATTATATCATTTGAAATCGTTAATAATTGAATGGTGACTGTTGATAGATTTTCTGGTTTCATTTGGTTTTAAATGACAGGGAACAAGATGATGAGGATGATAAGGATGAAAATGATGGTGAGAAGGATGAATAATCGTGTAGAGTGAGAAAGAAGACACTGAGAAAGAAAGAAAGAGAGAGAGAGAGAGAGAGGGAAAGAGATTGATGATGAACATTTGGGAGGAGAGAGAGAGAGAGAGAGAGATGAATTATTAAGAAGAGAACTGAAGATGACAGAAGAAAAGAAAGAGAAATGATGCCAAGTAGAAGGCGAAGAAGAGAAAGAGAGAAGATGATGATTACCTTTTGCTTACCTGGAGAGAGAGAGAAAGTGAAAGTTCCTCTTTGAATATTGAGATAACAATGAATTTGAAACGGGGGAAGAGGAAGAAAGATGATAAATTTTTGTTCTTTTCTCTTTCAATCGTTACCCTAATATTTACCTAATCGCTACTCCTCCCAACGAAAGTTAAACTACTAACGAAGTATCAACAATACCAACGTAACGTAATATCGTTGGGAAAAAAAACATCGCCCTAAGCCCTGGGCTCATCTTTATAAGGGATTATCATTATTATCATGGAAATGATTATGATGATGATTAAAACCTGTTCATCATCAAAAGGTAACCAGAGATTCAGGTTACATTGTTACAAGATTATATGTTGATTTTTTTTCGCGAAAAATTTGCAAACTTTTTTTTTTCTTACTGTTGTTTGGCTGATTATCATCATGGGTTAGGCTGGAACTGAATTAGTTGATTGTTTGCTTTTCAACTTTTTGATTACATTTTTTTTCCTATCTGCTTATCTGTCCAATCAACTTTCACTTTAATTGTGATCATGATTAACAATCAACTTAATTGTGGTTAACTTTTCATGTTTACCTTTTTTTTTTAATACATTAATTGACCTAAATTTCACTTTCAATTATTATAATCAATATTTATCTTTGATTGTTTGAGTTAATTATAAGTTTATTAAAAGTTTATTAATTAATTGATTTACCTTGACTCTTTTTTGTTGCTTAAGTTTGATTGCTTTTTTGTGGTGATGTTTGATTGCTGTTAATTGTTGTTGTTGTTGCTTGATAATTGTTGGTTTGTTGATTGTGTTGGATTATCAAGTGAGTGTATGTGTTCAGATTATTTAATTAATTAATTGTGATTAGCATGAAGAAATCATTAGAGTAAGATATTAATTAACTTTAATTGTTGGATGAGGGTAACAAACAGTTTTCTGGTCAACCAATCTAATGCATATTAAATGTTAATTGTCACAAGAGGATTAAAGTTAATTATCAGTTGGATTATTGTGTTTCTATTTAAAATAATTAATTAATTAACAGCAAATAGTTAATTAATACAACAACAATTTTTAAATAATATAAATATCATTATCAAGGTTAATTAAATATTAATAATCACAATCTATTGGACAATAATCATTGATAATGATCATTGATCATCGTCTAATATTAATCATCAACCAGTTGAATTGTAATTAATTAATCAAGATCAAATTGTTGAATGTTGAAAACAGAAAAAAAAATTATGATTAAGATGATAAAATTAAATGAGATTGGAAGTTTGAAAAAAAAAATGATTCCACAATTTCTTAATCATGATTACATATTAATCAATTTAAAATGATTTACATTTAAGATACCAAATCAAATGTTAATCAGAATCACTTTTTCACCATCATATTTACCAGCAATCAACAATCAAGGTAACAATTGGGAAACAATTTAACTTAACAGTCAGTGGTTTGAGTGTAAAACCTTGAATTCAATGTGTTCAAAAGTTTTTCACAGCAGGAAGATATAAAGATGATGAGGATGAGGATGATGAAGATGAAGATGAAGATGAAGATGAGGATAAGGATGAGTTAAGCTTTGGAAACCTTTGGATAGTTTAACTTACAGTTGGCTTAGCATTTTGGGTTGATCTAGTTTTCCCTTTGACCTCGGTTTCCATATGGTTACAATTGTAATGCTACGATAGTTTCAAATAGTAAGTGTTTACAAGTGAAAATAAGTAGTTTTCATCATCATCATCATCATCTCCTTATCTTCATCATCAACAGGTAACAAATATCAACAAACCAATCAACTGGAAAAACAAAGTTAACATGATAAAGTTTCACAATTTCAATCGGTTAAACCAATTCATACAATTTACTTAGGTTAAGTTACAGTTTCTTAAATTATGTTACTATTAATAACTTTAATCATACTCTTAATTATTAAATTAATCTTATTTTATACTGACCATTGACCTTTATCATCCTCGTGGGCCCAAGGTGAATATATGAAAAATTATCTAACAGTTACTTTTACCTGTTCTGGTCAAACCTAATCCTTATCGTAATTATAATGAGTAAACACCACGCATATTGAATTGTTGATGATGATGATGATGAGGATGATAATAAATAACACTGATTCCTATTAATATAATACTCACTTATATATATAATAACAATGTTTCATCAGTAATGTTGTAAACCCATTCAATTGAATTTTAGACGACATTCATCATGATGATGATGAACTCATGAAGGATCATCAACACTCACTCACACAATCAAACAGACACACACACAGTTTGATATTACATAATATTATCATCTTATAATAAATAATATTATTAATGGTAAGATAAAGATTCTCAACATGGTATCGCCATTGAACCTTATTACTTATACTCTGTGTGGGCTTAGCTGAATTCTGGACTCAGGGAAAAGACAAAGAGCGAGAGAGAGAGAGAGAGAGAGAGAGAGAGAGAGATGTAAGAAGATGAGATGGTTTTTTTGTCTTATTCTTTTTATTTCAATTTCTTACCTGGGGTCAAGACTCACCGGTAGCTTATCATCATCATCATCACCTTTTGTTCATTATTACCTTTCACTCTTCCACCTACTATTCTCCTTTTTTTCTAATAATAATAAGACATGATGCAAATTCATTTTTGCATGAGAATCAAGAGTATAACACTCAGATGAGAAAAGAAAATATTGTTCGAAAAAAGAGAAAAAAAAATTCTCCTTCCTTTCTCAGATAATTGACCATGAGCACGAAAATTATTGAAGACAAACCAATCAATCTGACTCTTTTCTTCCTATTGTTACTGGTCAGTTTCTTTTCATCATCATCATCTCTCTCTCTCTCTCACTCTTTTGATTTTCTCTTCTCTATTATTCAAACTTACCTGTTCATTTCTATTGTTGGTGAATGATGATGAGGATGAGGTTAGCGTGGGTTGACATGTAAATAGATGATGATGCTTGAGGCAAGGTCATTCTGTTGATTATTGTTACTTTTATTGTTGATTGTTGGTTTTAGTTAAGCTACTCGATTGACTATTTTTTTTACATTCGTCGTCATTGATTATATTTACCTTAACCATTCAGTTGATTGTGATTATTTGATTATAATTATAATTGTGTTGATTACATCAAAAGGTTTGACCTTAATCAAGGTTAACTAATCTTTAGTTTTACTCGTGTAAATTGTTAGTTAACTAATTGTGATTAACTTTGATTTTGTGACTGTTTTTTGTTGTTGATTTGTCCAATCAGGAAGTTGATGATAGTTTTTTATTTTTTTTTTGTTTATTGTGACAATTGATTGTCAATATTTTGTATGTAAATCATTTACCCTTGTTAACCTTTAATCAACAATTAAATGAAAAAAAAAACAATTTTCCATTACATTTAACTAAAGTAAATTGTCACTAATTATAATCATCATACTCTCCTTCATCTATCTCTTGATTGTTGATGTCGGGTCATAATTGGTGACAATTAATCCGTGATGGTGATGATAATTGTTATTTAAACCTTAAGAATTTGCAAATTAAAATTAATACCATTTTAATCCAGTTTCAAATTGTCCTGTAATTATCATGATTATTATTTAAATACTATTTTTACCTCATTTCAAATCTTAATGGTTAATTGTTTTTCCCTTAATTGTTGTTATTGTGATACAATGTTACATCATCATTATCATAATCAACATTGTATGTTAATACATTTATATACAGTATATGCTACAATTCACCTACACAATCAAGTGAATTAATGGTAATTAAATTAGCCAATACTAATCAATGGTAATTAAATCAAGAGTAGGTGATGATAATCACTTTTTATCATCTAAATCTAATCATTGACCTTTTAAATAGCAGCAATTTAAGTTAATCACTTGAGAGAAAGCAAAAGCTGCCAAGAGAATATCAGAATTGAGATTATCTGAGATAATCCGATTGAATTAATTTCTCATCATCTATTTTAGGTATATAAAGAAAAAATTTAACAATTAATCACCAAATAATTTATACTCATTTCTTTTAAAGGTAATGATACAATTAAACTTCATGGTAAATAGATTCCGGATCAAGAAAATTACCTGAGATGAACAAGTTTCAATAAAGATAAACAAACGTTGCAAGAATTTAAATTAAGATTATCTTTATATTATTATGAACAATTTAAACGATTAAGGGTTTAATTAGAGACACAACTTTAATTGCTAGGTGATCATAATCAGTCTGATAATCGTTATTATCATCAAACAGACAAACTTTTCATGTTTAAAGTGCTGAACAAGATGAAATTGTTATGAACTTTTCCTTATGCAAATAATTCATTGGAAAAAAGCAAATAATTCAGTCTTGGTCATGGTCAATTTAGCAAAGGATAATTTACTTTATCATCATCATCATCATCATCATCATCATCTTTGCTCATTTTCCTTCATCTTCATTATCATCATAACAATTTTCCTCAGAACTTGATTAATATTCAAGAAAATTATATATATATATCAACATGAACTCCTTTCATTGAATTGCCCATGTAAATATACATTGAAACCACAGAGGAAAATGTTGAATAATAAATACGAAGCCAAATGAATCAACAATTAACTTTTTCCAATGACAATTGATTTAATTCAATTAATTAACACTGTTTAAAGTTGATCTTTATCCCTCTCAATCTTCACTACAGTGGTAACAATTAACTTGATTAATTCAGAAACTGTTTCCTGTTTCGTTTTTCACCCAAATATGATAATTATTACATGGGTTTCAATTCATTAAATTAATCAATCATCATTATTTCCTGTTAAAAAACAACAATTTCATTCAACTTATACAACAATTTAAATAATTAACTTTTACCCTCTAACAATTTACTGGATCAATGAAATTTTGACGGATTCATATTAACTTGTCCTAACTACTGATTGTAAATTAGTTAATTGTAACATTCATAATCAATAGATAATTTTTTTTTTCTGTTTATTATGAGTTAATTTACTTTGTCTATTATGTTAATAACAAAGTTAATTGTTTACAATTAACTATCCTGTATTGATTGTTTTTCTGTTGATTCAGTTTAACTATGAAAGGTTATTGTCTTTGGTAATTTTCAGTTAAATTGTATCAACAATTTAATTTTTTTTTCTTTGTTAATTTTAATCAATCATCAAGATTGATCACATCGATTAACTTTTCCAATAGTTTTTGTTTAATTGTAATTATCAAACTGAATTAACTTGTAATCAATAACTTGTAATGATCAAAGGGAAACACTAGATGCCAATTAATGACCAACGTTAATTGATTACTAGAAAATAGGTGTAAATAATTTACTAATTTAGAGCACAATTAAAATTGATTACAATGAAAATCTACAAATTAACTCACAGGTAAATACTGAATGCGAATGAAAAAGAAAAGGAAAACTAATTTAGTGAAACTTTTTTCTCGCACCTTAACTAATTAATAAAACATAACAATTTACACTGAACAATAATCGGAAATCAGAGCCATGAATTCATGATAACAATAGATGATGATGATGAAGATGAAGATAAAGTTACGAAAACATCATCATCTCACCTTGGAAAAGTTGAATAAAAGTTTTCCATGTAAGTTTTTTCCTCTCTCTCTCTTTCACTGATCTTATTTCATAGTAAACGAGTTGAAACGATAAAGGAAGGATAATGAAAGAGGAAAAAGAAAGAGAAGAAGATGATGAGGATGATTAAGATGATGGGGAGGATGATGAGGAAAGAGGCGGTTTTCTTGGAAATGAACGTGAGGGTAACCATAGTTTTTTTTTGCTTCAAATTTTGAGGAAAAGGCAAAAAAACGCTGACGGGTTTTGACAAGCTCAGTTTGGTTCGGGGTTTGGTTGGTGTGATGGTTGAAGACGAGGATGAAGTTGATGATGATGATACCTTTTGATGATGAGAATGATGATAAAATGATTGGTGAAAGTGTGTTTAAGAAACCTGGTTTTCTTTTGTTGATTCTTACCTATGGATCAAGAGTATCAAATGAATACAACCGGTGGCAACATCAGCAGATAGAAAACACTTTTCTCTGTATTTTTTTTCTTTCTTTTTCTCTTTTTTTTGCTTCATCTTCTTTTTGCCTTGAGGGCTGAAGATATTGTGTGTGTGGTGAGCACAAGCAAATAATAATAACAACAACAATGATGATAATGTTGTTGATAATAATAATAGGTAAAGGTATGAATTGTGAATTTCAATTGCAATTTACAATTGAAAATGTGATTGAAATGGGAAATTGTTGTTGTTGTGTCCAGTTGCTGGTCTTGTTGTCACCGTTGCTGTTGGTTTAATTTCAACAAAAGGATGATGGTGATGATGAGGGTGGTGTCGAAGATGAGGATGAAGATGAAGATGAAGATGAAGATGGAGATGGAGATGGAGATGATTGTATAGCGAAAAGTTAACATTTTATTTCTCTCTTTTTCTTTTTAAATTTATATTCTTTCCTTTTCCTTTTTCGCAGCTAAATCAACTGATTATACCTTAGTCTTCATCTCTCCATCTTCATTATCTTTTTCATCTTTATCATCTTCCGTCTTCCTTTCTCTCTCTCTCTCTCTCTCTTCTTTCATTTGTGTCTATGTTATAATCATCAATTGATCCTTTCCAATTTTCTCAATTTATTTCTTGACCATTGCTGCTTATTGGTCATCTTATTATTACCATTGATTAAGTTTTATTGTATAATTTGATACAATAACAACATAGTTAATTGTTGTGATCTTTTTTTTGACAACTCAACCCAAATTGCTCTCAGTTTGTTGATTTTAATTGACTTTTTTAGGTTAATCATTTGAGTGAGTTAAAAAAAACAAATTTGTTGATTTTTTGACCAATTTTGAAACAAATTGATATCTATTATTAAGTTAAGATAATTAAATTGATGATTAATACTGAATGATGATGATGATGATAAACTAAAACCTTGTTTACCTCATCAACTGATTGTTATTATTGTTAAGTTGATTGTTACCATCAATGATTAAGTAAACTCTACAATCAATGTTACCTTTAAACAGCATGAGGTCTGAATGCATGAATCCGTGAATCAAATGATTCCCCAACAGAGTTACCTTGATTTTTTTTCTTCTTCATCATCTTCTTACTACTTTGAATCAATTTCCAATTGAGAGAGACTATTCATCCTCATCTTCATCTTCCATCATCATTATAATCATCCTCATCTTCAACAAATCACCAATCCTTTTCCTGATTATCGTGACTTGCTACTTGAGCCTAATTTAGTTTTCATGATAAATCATCTCAACTGATGGTCATCTTCATCTTCATCCTCATCTTTCATCCTCATCAATATTATTACAAAGTCAGAAATAAATTATCGGTTAATTGTTTTCTACCATTATAGCCATTTAAATGTTGAATACCCGGTATATAAGGTGAATAACAATTAATCAGTGAGCATACACATTATCCTCAATAAACCAATTATCATCTGCATCTACCTATCATCCTTATCATCATCATAATCTACCCCAGAAATTAACCATTGGTGTTTTGTTTTTCTGGTTGGAAAAGAGTCAAAATTTAATGATTAATTAATCGCTTGTTGCGCTTTTGGTTTTTCATTTGATTATCATGATCAATTAATTATATTCTTCATCATATTTAAAATGATTTTTCGTTCAATTGTTTGCCAACAATTTACCTGATTGTCGGGATTTCGATTGATCTAAAATTTTAATCTGAAGAAAAAAAAATGATCAGAATCATTCTGATATCGTCTTAATCTTAATCTTTATCTCAATGGATCTTCTCAAGATTATTATCGGAACTTTTTCCAACTTAATCTCTCTCTCTCTCTCTCTCTCTCTCTCTTCTTTCTTATCTTCTACATCATCACTAAAAAGACTATTGTTATCACCCATGTCATCCTTATCTTCATTCTTGTCTTTGTTTGATTTTTTTTCCTCTTTTTTTCTGGTAAATTAAATTTTCTCAACCTAACACATCAAACCCGAACTCTTAAATCTAGGTTGCCTTTCTGTTTCTCTGTCTACATTACTTGTCGATCATCATCATCATAATCATCACTCTCTGTTAATTGCTCTCTTTGATTAAATGAAAATTTCTCTCCCCATCTTCAATCATCAATAGTAATAAACAATAGAGGCCTTATGAGTTTCTCTATTATTTTATCATTTAAACCAATGATTTGATGAGAATGATGAAAAGGGCTCGGTGGGAGCTTCCACCTCTACATCCACCAACACCACCCCTTAGATTTTGATCCTTCTCCTTCTCCCTCTCACATCTTCCTCCTCCACCTCCTCCTCCCTCATGAACCAACTCCCTTCTCATATACTACAAACAGGTCAACAAACTTGTTGAATGAATGAGTATATGTAATAGTTAGATGAGTGAAAGTAAAAATAAAGTTACTATTAAATTAGAAACACAAAAAATAATAATAATAAGGAAAAAAAAAATTAACCATCAAAAAGAACCAGAAAAACCACAAGAAATGATTTATCTTCCTCTTCATCCCTAATCATCATCATCATCATCATGTACATGATAATAAAATGAATCTTTGAAAACAATAGTTTGTTAAATGTCAGAACAATTTGTTAATTGTGTACCTTTAATCTTGTTGTTAATCGTGTTAACAACATGATTTGTGTTTATTGTATTGTCACAAAATTGGATTAAATTTGTTATTATAATTTATAAATTGTAAATCACGTTGAACACAAATGATAATAATAAAGTTGATTGCAAGTTAATCATTTCAATGGATTATCATTCTTACTATTAATAAATTGTTACGCTTGAAATTAAATTAACCCTCTTCGTGTTGTTCAATTGTTTAATTGTTGTTGCTGATCAACTTTTATACCTTCCAATTGTCTTAACAATTTATAAATCAAGTTGAGCTTTTTTTTTACTATTTTCATATTTACATTATGATGATAAATATAAGTGGTTGATTATGATAATCCAAGTCAATGGTTTTGACAAATAGTCACAATCGTTTAGTACAATTAACCTAATTGCTAAAGTTAAACTTTGATCGATTGCAATTAACTTAATTGTAATCCCAAGTGTGTATCAAGAATACATTAAATTGTATTGATAATATTATGACAATTAAATTGCCTGTGAATTTGAGTCAATCATTATTATTAAAACAATAACTAGGAAAGCTTAATTTTCACATGAAAATGTTAATTTATCATAATCATTGATGGTCATTGTTTTGACAATTGTCCTAATCTTGTTAATTGTGATGCTACTGGACATAAACAGGTAGCAAATGATAAACAATTAAGTCTTGATTGTTATTTACAGGTAAGTAGTTTATGTCAATTTGTTTTTCCTTGAGTTAAGTTACCTTTAAGGTAAACATTCAGGTAAGAAAAAAAAACAGAAACAAAAAAAGTGTTATAATCACACACGAAGTTGAAGATGATGAAGATGATGAGGATGAGGATGAAGATGAGGATGAGGATGATAATTCCCAGGTAAACATTTGCAAATGTAAATTGTTTACAATTTACATCTTAATTTTGTTCACAACTAATTTGTTTATTTGTGCTTATTAACTGCAATTGAAATGGTTGATTATTTATCTAATCAGATGATCATTAAAGTTTTAAAACATCAACAATCAACTAATAGTTACAGAAAAAAAAGTTTCTTCAAGTTAATTGTTGCATGATTGTCTTTTGTAAGATTTACATTGATTAACATGATTTTCTTTGGGTTAATTACATTTACATTGAGCAATTAAATTGTTGACAATTAAGGGATTAGAGATGTTGGTTATTAAAATTGCAATTATTACGTTGAATTTAATTACATATCGTTGATTGTTGTAAAAGGTGTGATTTTCTTAGTAATTACTTGTTGATATTTTCATGAGTTTTAAGATTATTTTTAACGCCCAAACTGATTATGATGATGATGAGGATGAGGATGATAAAGTAGAGGATTATCTTCATTATCATCCTTGGTCATTGGTAATAATTTTTTGATAACTTACCTGTTTTTTTTTCTGTATCATAAAAATGAGACAAACCCAATCACCCTTAAGCTGATTCTACAACATCTTTGGCTTGGATTCAAGGTTTCTCTTTCTTTCCTAATCTTCATCATCTTCATCCTCATCATCATCATCATCATCAGATGAAAGAGATAGAGAGAAAAAAAGAAAGCGAAAATGAAGTTATTTCATTGAGTGAAAATGAAAGAGAAAAGAGAAAAAGATGAGAAGGAGAATGAACTTTTCACGGGCAATATTTTCACTCTCTTTTTTTTTCATCTTCTTTATCTTCCATCATCATCATCATCATCATCTCTTGTTAAGCTTTGGGTGGGTTATGGCGTAAGTTTTAGCGTAGCATCTGATGCGTAAAGAACGCGACATTGATGAAGATGATGATGGTAAAGGAAGAAAAAACTAAGAGAAAAAGAGAGCGAATTTCGTCAGAAAGAAAAGTAATTATAAAGAGAGAGAGAGAGAGAGAGAGAGAGAGATGATGATGATGAGAGAGAGAGAGACTAAGGAAATCATTTGGTTCGATATCATTGAGTATCATCTTCACGATGATGATAATTTTACTCCCACGGATGATGATTATCTTCATCTTTTGGTGGAGTTAATAATATATTAGAATCATTATTATCAATGATTTAATTTTAATCATTAAATGATAATAATTAACTTTCTCCATCTTTCATCCCTTTGTAATTGTTGCCTTTCGTATTAAATTTAATTTGATGATCATTTAACTTGATTACTTTTGATTATTGTATTATCTCATTATTTTATTGACTGTTGGCTTAATTGTTGCTGTTACTTGATCACAATCAATCACTAAAAGTATTAAATTAACTTCCTAAGTCATTAACTCATTAATCAATCGCTGATGTTTGTTTGTTTGTTATTTTGACTAATTGAAAGTCAAACAATTAACTAATATTTCAATCAGATTGTAAATTATTGTTTTTAATTGTTTGTCTATTTGTTTTGTTTACTATTCCCGATAATTAACTTTTCCAATCATCATCACAATTAACAGCTTCCTGCTTTCAATTTGATCAACTAACCATTGGTTTTTTTTTTCAATATTAAAAACTTACTAACAATTAGATTTAATTGTTTGATCAGCTCAACAATCAGTTTGTTTGTGTGTGTGTGGTTTCACCAACAATTAACTTGAGGTGAAAAAATTAAACTGTTAAACTAATAATAATTGCCAATGATTTAACCTTTGCCTCTTGGACTTTGATTAAAAAAAAAGTTAATTGCGATTACAATTAATTAATATCAAGCCTCCTTTTAAATTGTTTTTTGGGTCTCATATTTACAATTAAAAGCAATTAGTGTAATTGTTTCCCGCTAATTGTGATTGGATCTGAAACAAAATCAATTGAAACTATTTGATTCAACTTTTCCTTGATTTAATTATATTAAATTTAGTTACATCTTTATTCAATTGCTGTTAATTTTTAATCAATTGATTGGGTTGGGTTTTCGATATTCAATCAAATTTAATTCCATCTCTCTGATTGTTCATCTAAATCAAATCTGTCAATCTGATGATTTCAAGTTTGTGAGAAAAAAATTAACTACAAGTTAATTGTAATTGATGCAAGATAATCAAAACAATCAATTGTGAACATAACAACAACAATTAACAATTGGTCATCATAATAATCAAGATATTTCAACAATTATTCATTGATAGAGATGAAGAAATTAAAAATAAATGATCAACAATCAACTTAAAACTGTCACAATTTGATTAGTTGATTAATATTTGAAAAATGGTTTCAAGTATCATCAGAAATGTTGATTAATCTTAATATCCAGTTAATCAAGATAATTAAAAGTGATTTTCTATCACCTCATCCGATTAACTAACCAAATTAACTTATAAAATATCCCATATAATACCTGAGTGGACCTGGAAAAAATATTAATCAGGATTAAATTGTAAATAATTAGCGTAATCAAATATCCCGAAAAGTTAACAAGCCAGATAAATGTAACCAAAGATTCATGTTGATTGTAAACACGCAACACAATTAGTTTGATTATCATTTGTATTTTGATCATCATCATACTTAATGATGATAATTATGATGATGATAATGAGAAGATGAGGGAAAAAGTAGGAGGAAGATAATAAAAGGATGATAAATGTTTTTCTATGAAAAGGAACATTAAATTTTTAGAAAAGTAAAATGTTTCATTTAATATGAAAGAAATGGAAAAAGATTCATGATAATGTTCAGAGTTCATATTTCAGACTAACATGGTTGACATAATAAGACCAGAATCCCATGTAGAGAGAGAAAGGGAGAGAGAAGAAAAATTTCCAACCAGAATTTGAAATTCATCTTCTGGTCCTTTTAATTTCCATGATTCATCTTCTCTCTTTTTTTTCTCTCTCTCTCATCATCTTCTCTCTTTCTTTTCTTCATATTTCAATTCTTTTGTCTTCATAATCATCATCTCTGTCTATTCCCTCTGTCTATTTAAGCTACAATTAACTTTCACTTTCTATTTTTTGTCTTCAATTCTAAGACATCAGATGAGTGACATGGTACAAGTTTCTTCAGGATAATATTCAGATTCGATGCCAAAAATAAGTTCTAAAAGCTTCTTCCTCATCTCATCTCCATCTTCAATGATCTTCATCTTATTCATCATGTTTATCTTCATTCATCTTTGTCTCTCTCTCTCTCTCTCTCTCTCTCTCTCTCTCTCTCTCTCTCTCTCTCCTCATCAATACCAATGAGCAATTTCATTGAGAAAAAATTGGAACTTTTTTGTTTCGTCTCACCAACGATCTGAGAGGTTTAATTAACATTCTTGAAACAATTAATTATTGATTAACTATCTCTCCCAACCCCCTAATTGATTACAATTTATTTTAATTTTCTTCTTCTTCTTCTTTAATTTAATTAATTTAATTAACTTGATTAACTTGAGCTCAACTCAGACTATTAACCTGAAAAAAAATGGTATAAAAAAATTGATCACTTGCAGACTTAAATTGTTATCGTAATCAAATTAAATTTACTCATAACAATTAATTTCTTTGCTATCGGCTAATCAATTGGATCATAATATTATCTCATATTAAAAAATATTGATTCAGTTTTAGGTGTGGTTGATTGTTGTACCTAATGAACAATTAAGTTAACTAATCTAATTACATGTGTCACCTTTATTATTATCGTTATTTAATGTAATTCATTGCAATTAGTTAATTGTTGAAATGTAATTTATTTCCATTGGTTATAATTTAACCTTCCGGCAATTTAACATTTTACCCTTTAATTTGTCAATCCAATTGATTAACTTTATCTTTAATTTTGTTTTGTTTCTGGACACACAAAAAGTTAATTGTGACAGATTAATAACCTTAATTTTGCTCAATTTGATTAATGTAATGATGATTAACGTTGATTGTTATCCAATTATATTAATAATTACCATTTAGTGTAAAACCATTAATGATAAATGGATTCAAATCTGATTGTTATCCTCACAATCAACACAATTGATTTTCAAAGTTAATCCGATTGTAAATATTAATTGTGTTCAATATGATAACCTTGAACTTGATTGTTGATTAACCATCAACCTTATTATTAAATCAACTAGATTAACAGTTTGTTTATCAAGTCAATATTAGTTTAATTTAATTTTCATATCCTTGATGACGACGATCAAAGGTTGATTGTTATTGATTATGGTTAACAATCAAACAACAATTTGATTATCAAAGGTTATAATTAACTTTATGATAATTTAAGGATATGATTGACTTTCAATTTAAATATTCAATCATTGTAACAATTTAAATTGATAGTCATTATTAAAAAAGAAACATGAAATTACAATTAAAATTATTCATCATGAAATTGAATCTAATTTAATTCAATGATTAAGTTAATTATTTGTTACTCATAAGTAAGCAAATTGTAACAACATGAACAATTTGATTGATATTAACTTGATTGGAGTTAATTGTCACAATCTAATCAATATTTGTAACATTAAAAAGATTCAAATTATCAGTTAATTGTTTCAACAATTAAACTCAAAGTGAATTATGTTTATTTTGATTTCCTTTGAAAGGAAACGGAAATAATTAAGTTTGTGTATCATAATTGTAACAATAATGAGAGAGAGAGAGAGAGAGAGAGAGAGAGAGAGAGAGAGAGAGAGAGAGAAGGATGTTAATCATTTGGAGGAAAAGATAATCTCTTGATCTTAATCCATTTGGTAATTAAATATCATTTGAAAGAGGAAAGGATTAAACTGATAGAAAAAAAGTTCTAAATGAAGGAAAAAAAATTCGATTCGATAAAAATAAACATTCGAGACAATTTTTTGTTCTAAGCCAAGTTTCGTCACGACGAAGACAAAGTCTCAAAGTCAATAGTCTAATAAAAAGTTTTCATGTTAATCATGATGATCATCATCATAGTCTGAACACTTTGATTTCACCCATGGGGATTGTCATGATAATGATTAAATTGATTAAATGGTTATGATTAAGATAAATGAACTCTAACAATTAACCAGACAGAAATAATCATTATCATGGTAACTTTCATGTTCTCAATTGGGAGATATTATCGTTATTCAGAATGTGTATAAGTCTAATGAACAATTGATTAGATTAATTAATTATTATTACCAACTATCCGTTAATTTATTTATTACATTTAATTTCAGTGAATCCAGATGAAAATGATATTCATCATGAAACCGACTGAATAACAACTGAACTTTTTGTTCCGCTCCAATTAAATAGTAATAAAAAAGTGTCTGAAAAAAAGGAAGAAAAAAATTTCCGTCCGATAAAAATCTGATTAATAATCAAATTTAATTTTCTAAAATCAAACTTTATCTTTCATGATAATCATGATGATAAAAATAATATTTCACATCTTCATCATTCTTGCCAATTGCTTATTATTATCATGATAATTAACATTCAACGTTTTTATTATCATCTAATACTAAAAACTTACGAGAATCTAAATCAACATTAAATTGTTGTTGTTGTTGATTTGTTTTGATAACTTTTACTTTAGTTAACTAATCATTTAGTCACTAAAATTCAGGGTAAATAAACATTCAGTTTATTGCCTTTTTCATCCTCATCATCACCATGATTCAACTCCCTCCCTCTCTCATTCACTGATTTCATCTCTTAATAACTTAATCCATAACAGGAAAGTGATTAAGATTATTATTATTATTATTATTTCACAAATCTAGGTGAAAATGATGTGTCACTTTCAACTGAAACTGTTGATTGCGTGCTGGTTTTTTCGTCTTGTATCATCATCATGAAGATGAAGATGATGATGATGATTATCACGTAAAAGTTGAAGTCATCATGAATTCATGAACATTGAACAGATCAACTAATTATTTACATTGGAAACTGTAAAGTTGAGCCTCATGATGATGATTCGTTATCATGGTTATCAAGTTGACATTGCTGATTATTTGACCTAAATAGATTGTAATTAAGTTTATCTTAACTACTACGACAAGTTATTACAATAAACTGTTAATCAACTTCAATTGTTTGCTTCATATCAATTGAACATTTAAATTGGAAACAATTTAATCAATCAATTACATTGCATCTTCTTGTGATACTAATCATCCTTGTTAATATTTGGTGACACTGTCATCATTTTGTTTTTTAAACCAGTTAATTGTTGGCAACAATTAACATGCCAGAAAAACAAATCTTCATTGAGACTTGTTGATGAAACTAATTTAGTTTAATCAATGAATCAAAATGTTTGATTGTTGAATTTCCTGAAACATGAAACGTTTTTTTTTTCAGGTTTAATTTTAATTTTTGAGTTGATTCACAATCAATTTTGATAATTATCATGATTTTTGCATGGTAATTATTAGATTTTTTTTCTGTTCCTTGTTTATGTATTTATATATTTCATGTTAATTGTTGAATTTCTCATCCTTAATGATTAACCTTGAAGGTTGATTAAACTAAGTTAATAATCATCTTCATCGGTTTGATCAACAGTTTTGATCAAAACTAAATTGTTGATTGACAACATGAAATGTTGAACAAGAGCAATTACATTAATACTCATCATTATCATTGAATTTTGAAATTATCTTTGTTACAAATCATGAAGTAATTAAGGTTTACTACAATTGACAAACTAATTGATGATAATAATAATTATCGAAAAGGTAAAATAAAAAACCATAATTACCATCAAGTTAATAATTATAGAGATAAACAATTAGTTAGATCACTGAATTAACCATTAAGGGTTATTGGTCAAAGTGATTTGGATTAAGATGATGATGAGATTTATCATATTTTTCAATCAAACTGTCAATCAATTAACTGAACCTTGAACAACAAAATGATGAGAACATGAAAGTAAAACCCTCAGGGTGAATCTCAATTCTGTAAGGGAAATATATAAATAGATGGATAGATAGATAGAGCATGAGATTAGTGAGAAATCAGAAATCAGAACTCAGAACTTTTTTTTTCCAGAATCTATTGTTTTCACTTATATTGTTTCAATGAATTCAATGGATCTTTGTATGTGTGTTTGTGTCTTTTTTTCCTCCATTTTGATGGATGATGATGATGAAGATGATTAAAGAGGAAGTGGCGACAACAACTGTGAACATGTCGACAGACAAAGAGAAAGTCATCATTTTGTACCAACATGCCTATCATCATCTTCATCATCTTCATCATCATCATCATCATATCAATTTGTTGTTGGTTTTTATTGTTTCGGATAAAATCATGATAACCTTGGTTTCGTTATTTTAACCATCGTAAATTACTTATAATTCAATTACGTTGACTTATATTGTTGATAATCATCCTCCCCCTACACTACCACCACCTCATCATCCTCCCTGTCTTCATCATCATCATCATCATCATCGTCATCTACATAATCATTTTTGTTTTCCACTCTGTCAATCCAACATCTAAGATCTTATCATTAGGATACTTAAAGTGTTTCCGGTTTTAAATGTATTAATATAAATGCAAATAGAAGATGAAGATTAAGATGAAATAGATGATGAAGATGAAGATGAAGATGAAGATGATGATGAAATGATTCTCAAAGTGGGTAAGAAGGAGCAAAATGATCTGGAAGAGAAAAAAATTTCTTCCATTTTTATGGTGACTTTTTTTTCCTTCTCGCAACTTGGATTTCGCTGTTTTTATTACTATGATTATCGTTACGATTATGATTAACTTTTAACTTGTTTTGCTTATTTTTCTTAGTAATTGATAGTTACGAATTAAATTGTTGTAGTTAGTCAGTTAATTATGATATTCTTATATTTCTCTCTCTCCATAAGATTAGTGATTAAAATTAAATCTCTTGTGAAAAAATAAGAATAAGATTTGTTCTTGATAATTTTTCTATTAAAAAAAAGAAGAAAATTTTTCGCCTCAAATCTTTATCCATATTTGATATTTGATTGGATTTTCCAGTAACTGTGATTAAGTGGATGATTAACTAATTGATTAAGTGAAAATCTTAAGTACTTAGAATAATCAAGAAATGGTTTATACCGAAAATCAAATAATCAAAGAAACGGTAACTTTATTATCTTAAGTCAATATTGATGATGAATTATTATAATATTAGATTGTCATGTTATGATTATCTTCATCTCCTCCTTTTCTCCTTGAAATTTATCATGTTTATTGTTAATAATATAATGATTATGTTTCATCATTTGGAACCAACTATTAACTTTGATTAAAAATAATTCATTCTGATTCATGATATTATCATGCTCATGATTTCACTTTGATCATCGTCATCATGGTAACTTAAATCATCTTTGTTCCGGTGATTTTTATATTCCATCATCAACATCATCTTAAATTATTCAATTCCCTCAAGCTAATTGTTACTATTAATCTTTTTCAAGAATTTTTCTTACTTTTACTTTTTACTTTTTCTCCATATTATAAATGGTCAGCTTTTAATCTCTGTTTTTAATCTTAAATCAATTACGGGAATAAAGTATTTAGATTATCTCGGGATTGTAATTTTGTTTTTTTCTCTTTATCATTACTGTTTATCACTTGGAATCAATATAAAAGTAAATAAAGTTAAAAATGATTAAAGAAATTAAATGAGTTTCGAGTTAATTACACCAGTAGATGGCGTTGATTCACATTCGATTTTCCAATTTTCGGTTTAAGTGGCTCCCTCTGGTTTTCTTTTCTTCGTTAATTTTTTATTCTTTTTTTGGAAAACAAAAATGTTTTGATTAATTTGTTTTCTATTGTTATTAATTTAATTGATTTCTTTTTATTTTTGTTGATTATTAGTTCTTTTTGTTCATTGTTAATCCCTGTATTCTTTTTATCCAGCTCCCTATCTTTTCTCTCTCACCCACTTTTTCTTTGAGAATAGAATTAACAAGGATAATATTAATTCAATTGTTATTCTTTTATGATGAAAATTGTCTATTTCTCTCTCTCTTTTTGTTGATTTGTTATGACCTATGTTGATGATGATTATGGGTGATTTGGCTTAGTAAAAATGACTAACCATTGGTTACCGGATGATAGAGAGAAAGTAATAATTTACCTTCATTTTCATTTTGTTATTACCTGATGGATTATCTGCTTCACCGTGAGTATAATTGGGTTTGTATGGTTGTAAATATTATCTCATAAAAAAAGCTTTGACCATTTTTATTGTGTGGTGTTGCTTTTTTTAAGAGCTTTTGACTTTTCTATATTCATATGTAAAAAAGGGTGTATGGTTGATTGAATAATATCTATGTGAGGTGACTGTAAGATGAGAAGAAGAGAAGACTCTAATTGAGTGAGTGAGAGAGAGAGAGAGAAGATATAAAAATGAAGATTATGTTTGGATGGAAGAGAGAGAGAGAGAGAGAAACTTAGTGAGAAAGCGAGTGGAAAAATAATATATCTTTTTTGATGATGATGAAAAACAACAACAGCAATTGCCAAATTGCTATTAATACGCTAGTCTAATTTATATGTTGATCGTATTAACTATTTAATGATAACAATGAATGTTGACCGCGTGTGTTTAATTCTGTATTTAGTTAACAACAATGAGAGAAAATATGTTTTTTCTCCCAAACTTGAAACCTCCATTTATGAATTACCATTATTCCAATTTACCTATTTCCGTATTTCTCTCTCTTCTAAATACATTTATTGATCCGTTTTCTCTCATTATGTTTGCCGGACAGTTAATACTCGAGCTATTATGTTTCCTATGTAGTATTGACCTTTTTGTCTTTGACTGAGGTCAAAACCGGAAGGGTAATACTAGTACAATTAACTGTATAATAGGAAATCATGAAGCAGAAAAAAATTGAAAGAAGAGTAAATTGTTTACTATATTGTACTAATATTATTTTTATTGCATCTTTCAGAGAATGAGAAACAATTGGAAGATCAAATAACGGTCAACATTTTGGTACCAATATAATATCCCAAAGGAGGAGGAGGAGGAGGAGGAGGAGGAGGAAGATGATGAGGCCGATGTGATGATAATAGAGGAGCAATGAGTGAGTAAGTAGAAACTGAGAGAGGACGTAAAGGTGATCCGTTATAAACATTTGTTCAAAGATCAAAGGAAAAAAAATCAATTTGTAACCGGGTTGAGGTCACTTTCTCTTCGTCATCATCATCATTCTATTTAACATATTCAATTTAAACATCATCTCTCTTTTTTTCTCTCCTCTTATCATCCTCATCATCATCCTTTAAGTTGTCGCCAACAACAAGTTTCTCCGTCATCATTTTTACATGAAAAAGTCGACCTTTATAATGTCCTCAGGTCAAACATCGGTAAGTAGATACTCTGTTAGCCCATCTGCCCGATGCCTCTAGATGATGAAGATGATAAGGGAAGAGAAAGAGAGAGAGAGAGAGAGAGAGAGATAAAAGAAGGCAAATAACAACGACAACAACATTGGATAAGCTTTAACCATCTCCATCTTCATCTTCATCTTCTTCGTAATCATCTTCAACTGTCCATTACAATTTGACTTTTCTCTTTCTCTTTCTCTGTCTCTCTGAATATCATCCAAAGTATCTAAGTGAATCTCCCATGACGAAAGAAAAGGTTTTTCTCTGACCTTGTTTCTCTCGCCTCTATCAGCCTTTTTCTCTCTCCTTTTTTCTCTTCCTCATCCCATCTTCGCATCTCTCTTGCCTTTTTTTCCTCAATTTGCTTTGCTTTCAATTTTTTATCAATTTTGCATAACAATTTCAAAATTTCCCGCTTTTCTTTTCCAAAGAAAACTTATTTCTCTTGAATTATTTTTTTCTCTTCATCTTTACAAATTCAAATTCATCTTCATCTTATTTTTTTCTCTCTATCTAACCATCTATCTATTTCTCTTTCCTTCTCGTAACGCTGTTAGAGGCCAATTAGAGGTTAAAATTTGATTGACAAGTAACACCAAACATTGGAAAGATGTTAATTTCATTTTCATCCTCATCCTCATCTTCATCTTGATCTGTTTACTTGGATCAGCAGAAAAGTGAAAATAAAAACACTGAACTAAGGTAAAGTATCTGAAGAAGCCTAAAGCCTGAAGATGATGAGAAAGATGATGAACACAACGACATACCAATGATCAGGATGGGAAAATGATGATTGGATATAAACATAATCTCAAGTCTACAATTAGTATCTCAAGAAACCGAGAAAAAGGAGATAATAACTCCCTTTGGAGAATCTCTCCCTCCATCAACAGAGTGAGAGAGAGAGAGAGCTAATCATCTCCACTCTAATCATCTTTAACAATCAACATAAACTAAATTAACTACGATCAATGGTAATGGTTTCATGGCTTAATCACAGTTTAATATTCATATTCACATGTAATTTGATTTAATTGTCATTACAATTTTCCCACATTTTGACAACCTTTCATTATCCCATCAATTGAATTATAAATTGTCCCAATTAACGTGCCGATTTAATATTAACACCACTCGTTAGATGCCACCATCAGCACGTTATAAAATAATCGTGGCTCGAAAGGTTCAACAATTAATTACAATCAAATTAACGATTAAATTTTCAATGGTAAAGTTGAAATAAACTTTGAAATTAATCAAAACTTGAGACAACAATGAAAAGGGAAATTGTAATGACAATTAGATTACTACCTGAATATGTTATTAATTACTCGTGACGTTAATTGTGACGATAGTTAGTTAATCATTTATCATCCATATTCCATATAAACAACTAACAATCATTTTCTTTTTAATTATATTAATTAATTTAATTCATTTTCTCATCTTTTCTCTGAAGGATCAATCAACAGAAAATAAGGAGAAAAACTAACTAACGATTCGTAATCAAACTTGTTTCCATCGCAATTAACTAATAATTTACTCGATTCAAGTCACGTAATTATCAAGGTAATCAAGGTAAAGTGATCTTGATGATTAACCAAATACCAACAATTTAATAATAATCAATAAATTGTTTTAAAAAAGTGCGAGTGTTGATAAGTATAATTTGAGTACTAATCAATTTTAACTTGGCCACCAATTAGCTTTTAATCATAACCATAGCAATTAAGTTAACTGTTAAATAATAATAGATTTCTGGTAAATTGTTTCAACCCTCCGGGTGAATCAACAATTAGATAACAATTACCTTAGAAAATTAGTAAATTAAAAGTGATCAAAGATTATTGGAAAATTAAATGAGTGTCAATTAACTTTAATTCATCATATTGTTGATTATGATTAATTTTACATCTTGATTGTAATTCAAATGATTACAAACCATTAATTTAATTCAATCAATTAGAAAACAAAAATGTTTCTAATTTAGTTAATCATTTGATTTCCTTGAACCAGGAAGCTCATTGTTAATCAAGGTAACTTTCAACTTCCTTTTACCCTGGAGCTTAATTTTGTTTTTATATTAATTTAATTTATTATTATTCTGATTATAACAATTTAACCTTAAACGATTTACATTAACTGAAGGTTAACAATTAAATTAGGGTTATTGTGGTTCCAATTTCCAATTAACAAATTGTCATCACATCATAAACTGTATTATAAGTTTTTACCTTTGATTTGATTTTTGTTTTTCTTTCATAATTGAAAGTTAATTGTCTTTAGTTAATCAAGTTAATTGTTTACTATTAGTATCATGAGTAATAAAACTCACAATTACAAGTACCTTTCTTTAATTGTAATGATTATCGGTAAGATATTGGTAATAATTAAGAAATAATTATTCTGTATGAGAATCTTTTTTTTTGATTTGTCTGATTACAATTAAAGGTAAATTGTGCCAATCTATTTACATAGTCAGTTAATCAGTTGATTGCTTATAATTGAATAATTCAAGTGTTGATTGTTGATCAAAGGGCCTTCAAGGACAATTGATTAAATTTAATCATCATCAGCTTATTTACTTATAAATCCTAATACTTATATAAGATGAGTACTTGATTACAATTAATTTTTGATTACTTTTAATTGTTGTAAACAATTAATGACACACTTTGTTTGTTAAAATTGATCAATTGATTGTGATGATGTATCATGATAATGGTAATAATTGATTTATTGTTGGAACCATTGGTTGGATAACAATTTAATTGATTAATTGTAATTAAAATAAGCAACTGAAGCCGAAACAAAATGAAAAGACAAAGATGATAAAAGATGATAACAAAGAGGAAAACAAATGATGTTGACATAAGATGAATGGATAATTGATTTAATTATGTCAATTGCAATTAAAGAGTCGAAAGTTAATCTGGAACAGTAATTAAGGTTTACCGTAAGATTGAGTTTGAAATGATAAAATTTAAGAGAAGGAGAAAAATATAACAAATTTACTGAGAAAAAGAGGTGAAAAGGGAAACGGAAATGATGGAGATAAAGATGAAGATGAAGAAAGATTTAGATGAGGGAAGATGTTAAATCGATATCGATCTGAATTCTCACTGTGAAAAGGAAGATGGAAAAATGAGATGAAAAGTAACTAGAGGATTTTGGTAAGAAGAAGAAGATGAAGATAAGGAAGATCGATGGATTAGACTCACTTCATCCTCATCTTCTTACATAAAGAAGATGAATGTTACTCTTCCATAGGAGAAGATGAAGAGGTTCATCTAGTTACATTCCGTTTTCTTTTCTTCCATTTTTATTCTGCGAAGTTTTCGTTTTCTCTTCGCCATCTTCATCGTATCTTCTTATTTATCATCTTCTTCCATTTAAATTCCATTGACCCATTTTTCTTTCGTTCTTCTCTATCAATCTTGTCCATCTCTCTCTCTCTCTCTCTTTTCATCTTCGAACTGGGAGTTTAAACATCGAACCTTCATCTTCCTCATCTTCCTTATCCTCATTATCTCCTTGATCCATCTCAATATTTAATCGTAATCATAATTTACTGTTTAGCCTTTAATCACTTTTCTTTTACAATTTATTAATTGTTACAATCTAAATTCTGACTCATATTCAATGTTATCCAAACCTTGACTTTTACATTTTGATTGGTGATTAATTAAATTAGGACAGAATTGAAATTTCAATTCAATTTCAATCTCAACAATTAACTTTCAACATATCATCTTGATTACATCTTTGTTTAGTAATCAAGCTAATTGGTCGTTTGTTGATTAAATTAAGATATTGATTTGTTGCTTAATTATTTCACTTTCTCTTATTAATTGTTATCCAATTGTTTGTAATTGATTGGAACTTTTTTTCTCTCACCTAATTTACTACAATTAACTGATTATCAACGTTGCCCTTGACCTTGATTGTTGCAAATAAAAAAAACGATTCAAATTGTTGTCAAACATTAATCACGAATATATCAAAACAATCACAATGAATTAACGGCAACAATCAAATCAAATCTAATTGAGGTAAGAATAAAAAAAACAACAACAATCAATCAAAAAGTTATTAACTTGATAGACTATGATTAGTGTTAATTAATCACTGATTAAACTCATTTTCTTATAATTGTAATTTGAACTTAATTATCAAACTAATCAGATCGGAAAGGTTGAAATTTGTAGGTGAGTTTTTTAATCCATTGTTTTAACACAATTAACTTTGACATTGACAATGATAATCAATAATAATTGTCTCTAGATTTAGTATTAAAGTTAACAATTAGTCAATAATCAAGTTAAAATTAACCATTGAAAGTTTTAAATTAATCAAAATCAGTTAATTGTGAGTAAAAGTAAAAAAATATAATTTTTTTTTATTCCTCTTTCAGTTAATCGTATTATCAATGATTAACTTAAAATTGTAGCAATTAAATTGATTCACCAATGGATTGAAAAGTAAATTTATTAACAGTTTATTTTTAGGATAACCGTTAGTGTTAATTTTGATTGTAATTAAAGTTGATTAATTACTTTGAACAAGTTGAAAAGAATGGGAAAAGTTTTCAGTTGATGCAATTTCGAGGCTAACTTTGGATTTCCAACTGAACTTGACTCTTTGCCTCTCTCATCTCTCTCTCTCTCTCTTCCTCATCATCTTTATCATCCTCATGTCGTTTTGAGACAGAGAGAAGGTAAAGATTTGTAGGAGGAAGATGAGAGGACGATAAGGAAGACAAGAATTCATCAAGGCCAATGATGGACCTTTTTTGGAGTCAAACCAAAGCTCGAAACCATATTAACACCAATACTCTAACCACAGTTATAATAAATTCTATGAATTATTATTATCTTCCTGAAAAGATAAAGATGAGGATGAAGATGAAGATGAAGATAATGATGATGATGGTGATGATGAAAATAATGGTGAGAAATCAATCTTATTGTAATTGATCATCTTTTCGCTCCGAATTGGTGACAATTTATTCTGATTATATTTTACTTTCTCGACTTTCTGATCTTTGTTATTTCTTGAGATAATTTGACTTTGTCAATTAACTTGATTGTGATTGTTTCTGTCTTTCACAATTAATGCAATCAGTTAATTGTGAGAAAACACAATTAGCTGTAAATTGATTTGCAACATACTTGTTAAATTATTGGATTGAGGAAAATATTTTTGCTGATCTTTTTAAATTGCTCATCGATGATGATTTTTTTTTGGGTTACTCATCAATTAATTGGCTTGTAGCCCAAACTAATTGTAACAATTTACCAATTGCTATTAATATGGTAATCAGTAAATCGTTGTAACTCTCAGTTTTCAGTTCCGGACAATTTACCAAATTACTTAAAAATATTTTAATTGTTTTCCAATATTATGTATTACTATTGGTTACCAAATGAACTAATTTACCTTTAAAACTTACGGTAATTAAGGAAACAGGAAACAATCAAAACAAATCACGTTTACGAGTTAATTGTTAATCTCATCATCTTGTTGTTAATTGTAATTACTATTAACATCCTAGAAATTAATCATTTTCCATCATTTTGATTGTAATCAAACCGAACACAAGATGATTAAGATTGTAAGATAATAGATTTCGCTTTACTTTAAATTGTATTGATTAAGTTAATTGTTATTATTCAATAGACCGACAATTAACTGATATTAGAAGGTAAATGAATTAACTAATTTATTCATAATCTTTATTATTAACTTTTAATTGTTTAATCGCAATGATCTTGTGTTTGTTTCCGAAACTGAATCAAACATTTTCTGTTCATTTCAATCTCAACTTTCACTTAATTGTTGCCTGAAACAAGTAATCAACTAAACCGGTTTAAATTGTTGATAATGTTATATTACAACCAGTTAATTGGTCAGTGTTTTAATCATGTTTTTCTTAGTACTGATTCTTAATTATCATGGTTTTGAAAGTTAATTAAGTTGCCAATGAAGGTAAAAATGTTATCTACCAAAAACTCAACTGTGATCAACTGATTCCTGTGGACTCAAATCAAATCAACTAAATCAATGATTAATCACTAATTGTAATCAATCTTACTTTTAATCTACTTGTACCAACTAATGATGTTTATCATCACGATGATTAAGTTAATTATTTGAAACATTTTCATTTTCTGCCATCTCGTTCAACCAAACCAGGAATTAACAAGTTAATATTTTTAGATGTTAACAATTTAACTTAATTTAACAAGTTACAATCTATCATTTAACTTTGCAAATAGTTAATTAGACATTGAGATTATATTTAAATTGATGGGAATACAACTGGATTTAAATTCCTGAGTTAATCAGTTTCTCATGATGGAAAGACAGGAATTTAAATATGATCAACTCAATACACGTACAACAATTAATTGTGATGATGATTAAAACATTTTTATTAATTGTAATTGTAATTTTATCAAAGGCAAATGGGAAAAACTTTTGGCGAAGTGAAAATGATATATTGTTGTTGTTGTTAATTGTGAGCTTTGCTTGAGATGCTGTTTTCCATTGGAGTTAATTGTTTTATAAACTGTATAAATTTGCAAAGCAAACAAAACAAATTACAGGTTAATTTAAATTAATTGTGGTTTGTTGTTGATTCGAAGGCTTAATTTACGAACAACATCTAGACTCCTATGGAGGCTTGATTGCTTGTGGAGCGATTGGTAAGTCACCGTGAACAGAAATCCAACTTTAATCATCTGTGTGATCAGGTAAAGTCTAGAAATTGAAAATGAAAAGCAAACAATTAGATTAATTAGTTTGGTTAAAATGACCTGTAATTAGTTAAATGTCAATTATTTTGTTTATTACAACATTTGTAGGTTTATGTTTACCTTTTGATGTTTTTTCTTGCCTTAGGCAATGTTGCTGGATCCTCTTTTAAAAGATACTTTCTAACACCGAGAATGTAATTCTCAATGTAATCACACCAATTAATTGATCCAACATCGAGGCTGAATTTGGTAAAATCATCAGGTTCCAATGATTTCATTAAGTTGACAAAATTTTCATTTCTAAATGTCCACTCATTGGTAGTGAAATATTCCAATGCATTCATGGCTCGATGAACTTTCTGATAAACTTGATTTAAACTGTAAAACAAATATAAGAAAGAGAGAGAGAGAGATAGAAATCAATTAATTACAAAGATCTGAATAGATGAGAGGATGAGATCATTAAAATCACAGTTCTTACATTGGTTTATGTCCAGTAAATTTGAATAGAAGGTCAACAACAAAGGCGGGAATATAATGTTCAAGGAGAAGGAAAAATGTATGGACAAGCCTGTTGGAGTGAAATGAAGCTCCAGGATAACGGAATAACTGATTAGATGGATGTTTAATCAGTAGATTATGTGAAAGATTTTGAAAGGTATTCCAAGTGATTGGATTAATTGATCCTGATGTACAGTTAATCACCGTTGGACTTTCATTTGCTTTGGTTGAAACATACCAAGCAGAGACAATCAATGTATTGGCAACAATATCAACCGGAATCATATCACAAATTTTTTCACCATGAACGTGCATGGTACGAAGTACACCTTTACCAGAGGAGACAAGGAACCCGGAGGGTCCATTGTAATTATCAATCCACCCTGGAATCGGGTCTTTCCAAGAAGCGGTGATAATTGAAGGTCGCACTATGGCGATTGGTAAAACGTTTCCTTCTTGATGTAACAAATTTTCAGCCAAAGCTTTAGTATAATGGTAACTACTTGGTCGTCCATTGTACAATTGGTCAGCAATGTTGCTCAGTAAATCATCGTCCATCCACCTTATTAATTGTAGAGAGAAAAGAGAGAAGATAATTAATATAATTAAATGTTAATTGTGATTAAGTGAAGAAGGAAAAATGATGGTGAAAAATTGAGAAAAAAAAAATTCCCTCAAAAAAAAAGTGAAAAGTTTTTCTAATTTTCTTGTTAACCAAATTTCATCAACTGTGAAGGACAATACTAATCATAGATGAGAATCTAATTATCTTCTAATACAAATTATTGATACTGAATTAGGGAAGATTATAATTAACTATTAATCTTCTCATCATCATGATAATTGGGAAAATTTGTTGAGGAAAATTGATCAAAAACTAAAAAGAAATTAACTAAACATCATTTATATACAATAATATTTGAGCGAGGGATTTATAATGTTTCCTAATCTTGATTAGCGATTAATTATCGTGGATTCCAACTGATTGTCAGGTGAATGGTGTAACAATTTAAAAGAAAACTTTCTCTCCACCATCATCAGTAATTTAATTATATATATATATAAATTGTGATTGATTCTTCTTACTCAGAAGCTTGAATCACTTTAGAAACTGGAATTGGTTCTGGATAAACGATCTCCTGGATTCCATGTTTCTCAATGTTACAATAGGCTGTAGATACATGAACCAAGGCCTAAAGTTTAATTACAATCAACGAGAAGAATCAAATTAAAAAGATTAGAAAATGATAATATTAATGATTGATTGAGAAAAAGAAACCACAAAACAATAACTATGAATCAATTAATGAATAACAAGATGATTGAGTAAACAGACAATTTACTCTGGTGATTAGTTGATGATGATGATTAAGTTAATCAATATGATGATTAAGTCTTTTAATTGTTAGTTATGTTAATTGTGTGTGTGTGTTTTTTTTTCTCTCACTAATTGTTGATTATTTACCTTAAGATTTTTTAATTGATGGCACAAATGTAAAACTCGGTTGGTTCCAGTGACATTGATTTGAATGGCTCTCCTGTTGATGGAAAGTTAAATTGTGATTAAATAAGCATGAGAAAATCAGTGAATAAAATCAAATTATAAAACATATAATATAATGGAAATCATGATTTAACATTGACGATTCACTGTTAAAAATTGGTTTCAAGGATTCAACAATTTAATAACAATCAAGTTAAAAGGCTAAACATGAGCAATCAAACAAATTAAAGAAAAAAAAATGTCTTGGTCATAATTGAATAAGTGTTTAATTGTTAGGCATTAAGCCAGTTAATTATTAATATTAATAGTTAATTTTCATTGTAATTGTGATTAAAATTATTATGTATTCAACAAATTGTCGACCTGATTAACTTTAGAGACACATTAATATCATTAATAGCCGGATGAACCAAATTTAGAAAGTTAAAAATTGTTTAATTGTGCTTGAGGCAATGAATGATAATTATATCTGGTTTGTAGTGTTTAGTCAAATACATTCAACTAAAAATAATCTGATGTAATTTGTTGATTGTTAAACAATCAATAACTGTAAATATAAGTATAAATATATATAATATAAATTATGAATACTCACTTAATTGGTTCATCAAATCTAATTGTTGCTGCTGAATGTATCACAATGGAAACGTTTTCCTTTAATTCACTTAAATCATTGTAATTAAGACCAAGACCTTCAAAGGTAATATCACCTGAGATTGATTTGACTTTGGTTAAGATTGAAGGATTGACACTACGAATTGAATCAAATATTTGAGATTCAAGTAATTCACGTAAACGGGATTGTGGTAATTGACCACCTCGAGCTCGAAGTAGAACATAAATTGTACCAAGAGTTGGACAATCACGAAGTAACTTTTCAATTAAAACTTTACCCAAAAATCCAGAGGCACCGGTCACTAAGATACACTGATCTCTGTAAAAATCCTTAATTGTCTCAACCATAACTTTAAATTTTTTCACCAAATTAATTGTTGATCATCAAGTGAATTTCAGTGAATGTGTGGGTTAGACTGTTAACTGTTAGAATGGAAATGATAAAAAACAACAACAACAATTTAGAGATTTACAATCAATACCGTAATGGAAAACTGGTTACCTAAACCAGTTTCGGGTTCCACCTCTCACTTGGTACTTGGGTTTACCTTTCGTTGTCTAAAATTATGAGATGATGGAGATGAGGGAGAAATCAACAATTCTATCGAATTATAATTGAACAGTTGACCTGATTTCTGATGAATACAATCCTAATGGTTTCACTCTCTCTCTCTCTCTCTCAGTTTAATTGTCACTTTTTTTAGACTTTCGTAAGTTTCAGCCGAGAGGGAGTTGGAAAAGTTTCGGCTCAATCAATTCAGCTGATTGGCTAGTTTCCTCTCTTTGTTTGCTTTTTTTAGACAAATTAAATTGTAATTTCAAGTTGATAGTTTACCTTTCAATGTTGTTTATTGTCAATTAAAACAGTTGTTAACGGAAATAGGTTTACAATGGACAATTTTCATTTGTAAAGAAACAAATAATGTCAAATTAATTGTCATTTTTGGGCTTTTCATTTGTTTCTTCTTCAAGTTTTACTCTTTCTTGTTTTCTTTTTCAATCATCAAGGTAATAGTAATGTGGGTGGATTGTTTTTGTTTTCATGTTAATTTCTTTTAGAGGTACTAATGTAGAAAACATTATTACCCCTGATAAAAGCATCTCCATACTTGTTCTTTAATTGTCCATTGACATATTCTTCAGTTTGTTCCAAAGCAATGTTCATATAACCATCAAGACTAGCCAATACTCCTCGGTAATCAGCATCACTGTTAAGCTTTACAACAACCGGTCGACCAGTAATTTGCTTGAGAAAATCACTCGGAGTTTGTTTTTTAATCATAATCGAACCTCGGGACTAGTCAACAACCAACCAACACGAAAACTGAATCACTAATTAATGAGAACGAGGAAAAAAGAATATGTAGAAAATCAAATTAATTCGATATAAAACAATTAACACACCAAAACAAAAAGAAAAAATCAAATTCAAATTCAATAAACAGATGAGAATAAATCAAAATAAAAGCCAAATGTTGAAATAGAAAAGAACTTGAAACGCCACCTGGTGGATAGAATTTTTATTCTTCTCTTAATTGTTTCGATTAATTTAATTTTCCACTTGAATTTTATTCTCACAAATGTCAATGTTTATTTAAAAATTATCCAAAAACTATAATAACAACTCAAGTATCTTTTCCAATCAATTGATTGTTAATTAATTTAAAAGAATTGTAAGTTTAATCAATTCAAGTGAAATTCCAAGTGGATGATTGTTTGATTATCGCGCTTCTATTCAGATAAGCGGGAAAATCTTTCAGATGTAATTGTTTACATTTATTGTGTTGGAATTTGCTAATTGTTGCTAATTCAATTTTCTCTTGAGTTTTGTTTAATTTACTCTAATTTAATTTTGTAATTATGTCCACTAGTAAATATCATTATTCTTCCCTTAAATCGATTCTTAATTCTTCTGATAAATATAATCACATTTTTGGTGTAATTCGTAAATATCATGAGCAAGGAGTTTACATCCGAGATGAAACATATGATTCAATTAAAGTTAATTTCTCATCAACTTTTGAGGCCATTTTACCTCATATTAAGCCTGGTAATGTGATACGAATCCATCGTCTAATAAGTTGTGGTGGTACACAGTTTAGATGTATTAAAGTTAGTGATGTCCTTTTGTTTTCTTCATTCAAGGATAAAGATGCTGCTTCTTATAAGGTTCGTTTTGAAGCTAAACAGCCAACAATTGAATTGTCTGATTTTGCTCGAGTTGCCGAATTGGAGAAATGGTTGGCAAATAAACTATTGGAAGTTTCCTTAAGAACAGTTACAATACCCACTTGGTATGATTTGGTTTGTCAAGTTGTTGACATTAAAGATTTGGCTCCTCATCGAGTCATCTTGATTGTTTATGATGCTTTCAATCCTGGTCTTCGGATTAATTGGCTTATACCAAGTGAACAATGGGAAGGTTTTCCTATGGATAAACTGGTCTGTGTTACCGCTTGGGATCGTCATGCTATTAAGGCCAGAAGACTTGAGAAAGGATCACTTATCGCTTTTTTTAACTTACAAGCATCCGAAGCTAAACTACAACCAGGAAATTTTGAGCTACATTTACGAGGTGGAACTCATTATGGTAAAATGATACGAACTGTTCATCCAAACAGTTTTCTTGGTGTTGGTTATAAATCACGGATGGTAAAATTACACCAAGAGATGAATATCAAAACACCAACAGAAAATCAACCCAAACAATCAAATGCTCCCAAAACGATTATTGAAGAAATTGTCGATTCAAACTCTACTCTTAATCCAGCTCATTCAACTCAGCTTTTAAACTCCGATGATGTTGCAGATGTAATTTGTGACATATCGGATATCGGCTCATCCATTTCAGATGAATCACCTAAAAACAAAGAGAGTCCTAAACCAATAATCTCTGTAAAAAAGTCAAAATTATCTTATGATGTTCAATTTCCCGTAATTTTTGACCTAAACGAGCCCGAAAATTTAATAGGAATCAAAGATTATTTAGCTGCAAATACAGATGAACGGTGTTGTATTAAAGCCAGAGTAATGAGCTACAAACCAATATCCCGAAGCATAATTGATTACATTCAATTGGTTTGTCCAAATTGTGATTACAAGGAGTCACCTTCTATCAGCACAATCAATACAATTAAGAAATTATCTGGGCCTAGAACTAAAATCTCATGTCCAGAATGTCAGAAAAAAAGTGAACCTTACCAGTTAAATGCGACACTATGTATCTACCTGTACCTTAGCGATACCGAGAATTATGAAATTCCAGTTACATTAAGTAAACTCGATCTAATTAAATTACTTGGTGTTCGCATGATCCCAGTTATGAATGATATCGAAGAAGCCAACAAAATATTTGATTTCCTTGATTTCATTTGTCCATCAATCAACTTAGAAGGACCGATCTCACCATTTAATTCCGATTCCAGGCCATTTTTGAAGTGGATTATCCAACGACAACCCGGTGGACTAAGGATCAAATGGGAATATCGAGCGTTAACAGTTTTTCCAATTAATTAACAAAGTAACTAATTAACTTTAAGATAAATGAAGACTTAATTAACTGTATATTAAATCTAATCGTCTCTTTTTTTTTCATCCTTTCCTTACATAGATACACTGATCATCCCTAAATTGTTGTTAATGATTCTGACAAAGGAATTACCAAAGAAAAATCTAGTAACCAATTAAGGAATCTCACCTTCATCATCATAATCATCTTCATCTACTAATCAAGTCACCATATTTTGCTAATGATCAATTTTATCAAGTTATCACTATCAAACCCTTATTCACAATTAGTGATTTTATTAATCACCTAAACAAATTGTGATAAAGAAATTTTCTCGTCTTGTTTGTTTATCAAATTTTCAACTTAAACATTTTTACTGTACAATAATTTCTTATATATTTCGTTGATTAACAAAAAATGTTCAAATACTCCGTTTGTAATAATAATCAAGAAAGAAATCGAGTTGATTAGTGACTAATGATTAATCCCCGATATAAATTGGAAACTTTCTCATCTTATTTGTCAAATTTTCCAAGATTTTTATTGTACTGAGAGTTACAATTATTTCTTATACATTTGATTGGATTACAAAAATACCGCTTAAAGCACGTTGATGGATAATCGATGGTGATAATAGGCCAAAATCAACTATTGGCAGTTAATTGTGGACTGTTGATTAATGTAAAAAGTTGAAAACTTATCCATTGGGCTGATTAAATCATCTTTTACAATTAGAATTGATTTTCTTTAATGTCTCATTGATCAAATACTCTTTTTGTAATAATTATCATAATCGGTGGAAACAGAAAACAAATGCAACTAAATTAATTCAATTGAAAGTAAATTTTGCACAATTAGATTCTAAAAATTTCCAATTAAATTGATGAACAATTAAAATGCTCTTTTATAATCATTATTTAAGCTCCAAGTTTACAATCAATCAATGATCAACCAATTCATTTGGGTATTTATCGGTTGATTATTTAATTGTCAGGCATAAAGAGTAATATTAATTGTTGTTAAATATTAATCAACGAAAAAAAAGCAAAAATTAGCAAAAAGTAAATTATTTAAATCTGTTAATTGTTATAAATACTTTGTTGTTAGTTAATTTATTTTGTAGAGACGAAACAATTAACAAAATTGTTGATTATACTTTATAAATACTTTGAACAACCATTTAAATTGTTGCCATAATAATGATAATCACAGGATAATTACGGCTAATATAGCTACTGAATTGAGAAGAAATCAAAAGAGAAGAAAAAAAATCATAACAATTAACTGATTAATAACAATTAGATTTGATTAGTTGGCACAGAACAAAAATAAAAGTAAAAGTTTGTTATTTTGGCGAAAGCGAAAAATATAAACTGATCAAGTTGATTGCGACAATCTAAACATTTAATTGTCGCAAATTAAACATATGAAACCTCACTTTTACCATTCTTTTGAATTAAATGATTAGTTGATTTGTTAGTTATCAAGTTGTGACGTGAAGCAATTAACTCGGTCTCTTCATTATCACCAATTTGGCAAAATATCTTTCTAAATGTTATCCGAAATTGTCTTGACATTGTACAATAAAGGATAAAATTGATGGCGCTATTAATTAGCGCAAGAATATCAAGTAATTCACCTAACGGTGAATAAACTGTTTGGAAGAAAGTTTCACCAAGGAAGACACTTAGAACGATTAAAATCCCTCCGGGCAATTCAGTTAACAAGAAAATCAAAAGGACAGCAAGTAATAAACGAGTCGTCCGATCATGAGCTTGACTTGATTCATGGTGATGATGATGGTGATTAGATTGATGTTGATTATTGTTGTCTAATTGTTGATTTTTACTTGATGGTGTTGATTGATTACCCGGACGTTTTGATAGGCACAATTCAATCCGATTTGTTGCTTCGTTAATTGTGCTTGATGGATCACAGGCTGGTGAATAACTCCAACGTCTACTATCATCAACCGAATCAGAATTATTATTATTGTTAATTGTTGTTGTCGTCGAAATTGTCACATTGGTTGTTAATAGATTAGGCTTTGAATTACTATTAATATTGTTCATCAGATTATTGTTATTACTGTTATTGGAAGATCTGAGTCGAGCCTTTCGTTTATCGGCTTCGATTAAGATTTTAATTATTGCCAAACTGAAGTAAGTTAATAAAATACAAGGCACTAATTTGGTTCCTACACTAAACACCCAAAAATTAAGATTCTTAAGAAATTTATTGTGTCGTAATGAGATTTCACTCCAATCAATCTGAAAATGGATTTAAAATAAACAGATTAGGATTAGTGGTTTTCGTTGGTAAATGAGAAAGTTATTCAGATTTGGTGATAATCTTTAATTGTTACTTTCAATTTCTCTGGTTAATTAATTTAAACATTTGGTTTACTGGTTTAGATTAAAAGAAAAAGAGGAAATAATTAGTTTACAATGTAATAAACAACGAACTGGGAGTTAATTGTTGCTTCGAGAATATAGTTTATTCTCGTTGATTATTATTACAATGATTAAAAAGTGAATAACAATCAAGTTGTTGTTACGTTTGAATAAGATGAGAAGTAAAAGTTTTCTTATATTAAGAAAGTAATAGTTGGAGGAAAAAAACTCCTCAAGGAGATGCCTTTAAAATGAGTTTTTGTTCAGATATTTTTCACTGAATTTCACCATAATCATGAGAAATTATCATGATAGGAGAGAGAGAGAGAAAGATAGAGAAAAGATGGAGAAATATTAAGAGTAAAATGTCAAGATGATGAAGATGGAAAATGGCGGAGGGAAGAAAATGTTCTTGAGGCCTTTGGATAATTTTACCTTCTTAAGAATCCATTCTTGAGATTCAAGTGAAAACCCATAAAGATCAACTAATGATGATGGAAAATCAAACATTCAATCAAAGAAAATGATCCAATCAATTAATTGTAATGAAAAGTTTTCTCTTTAAGGATAACTTACTTTTCGATAAGTTCGAGCACCAGAGAGAGAGAGAGAGAGAGAGAGAGAGAGAGAGAGAGAGATGTAAGTCTATTCTCTCTCAGAATAAACTTCAAATTCTTATTGATAGAAATTGAAAGAAGAAAAAAATAGAAGCCTTTAGATGAAATAGAATCAAATCAAATTAAAGGTAAGAGTTTGATATATGAAAATGAATAGGAATTCATTAATTACCTGAAATCCAGTTAACGATCAACAATCAGAAAGAGATGAAAAAAATTAAGAAAACTGATTAACCGAAACTTATTGTTAATCTCAAGGCTTAACTTTAAATCTTCTTGACGAATCAAATTGTTTTTTCATTTTGAATCTAATTAGATGATTTGCCATTCGCTTACATGTAATAATCTTAAATTGTCAACTGATTAACAATCAAAATTAATTACAATGGATAAGAAAAGGTAAGATAATCCAATTGATTTTCTTAAGTTTATCTATTTGATCACCTGATTCACTAATTGTTACATTGTTGATTTAAAGGTAAACAAAATCTTATTGAAACTAATTAATTGTCTCCAGACAAAGTTGATTATCGTTAATTACGTTTGATCATTGATTTAATTCCGTCTCAACGGTTGATATTCACAAGATAAATTAACTTAAATTTAACAGAAAAGGTAAGTAGCTTTTTTGGTTGTTCGTTTCACCTTGAGATCCAAGATTCTCATATTTTACTTCATAGAGATTCAACTAATTGTCTTAATTTAGTTTCTCTTCTCCCAATCAGTTACCCTTATTATCTGGATTGTTTTTTCCTCATCTAATTGTCTTTGAACAGGTAATCCTCTTTTCTTTAATCCTTGACAACACGACCAATTAAGAGTAACAATTAATTCACCTTTCCGTTTGGTGTTCAATGTAAGTCATTTGTTTTTATTTCCATTCTCAGAACTTTTTTTCATCTTTTCCTGATATTTTTCCATCTCTAGAAAATTATCATGTTGTTAACTTTATCTTCTTCTTTACATCTTACTAATAACGATAAATTCTGTTGAAAATTCATGAGGTAATCGCTTAGAATCCTGATGACGATTAAAAAATATTCCAATAAGGAAACAATTTAAGTCGAAATTGTAAAAAGAATTCGAAAATGGTAAGTGATTGTTATTCTATTTTGTTCTTCTCTTTTTCTATTCTATTCTATTCCATTCAATTTTGTTCTATTCTCTCCAATTCGAGTTATTATTTTCCTCTCAGAACTTGTTGCTATCATGATATTTACATATTTTCTTTTTCTATTCTTATCCATTTCTCTTACCTTAGAATCCACTCCCAAACCTTTGGTAATAAATTTTACCTTTTCTCTTATACATATAAAGTATATTCCAATGGAATTGATGAAACCATTTACTGTTTATTTTTCTTCGTTACTCAATCTGGTCCACCCTGTTTTCCCTCCTAGATTCTCATGTTTTTCTCTCCCCTTAAGTGTTTTTCTTTCTCAATATTCTCTCTCTCTCATACAGCTGAATAGTATTCTACACCCACCGGTGTGTTGACATTATTCCATGTGTTTCATTCATGTAAAAAAATCTCTCAAATGAATGGATTTATCTCCATGAATCTTTGTTACAATTTCACACAATCCACCAACTAAACATGTTTAATATTGAGAATCTCACCAGTGATTTATTTTCCCTTTTACTTTACTCAAATTTAGAATCAGCTGAATCTATCGATGAACTTTTCCTGAACTCTATTTATTTATAAATGATTTGGATAGAAAAGTCATTTAATCAAACAACATCAACAAGTATTGACCTCAACCTGAACTTGGTCAACATTTAATTATACAAAATGATTGATAGAAATCAATGATTTCATCTTTAAATAATATTTCCAACCTGAAATAAACCAATGAAATGATGATGGATGATCAACAAGGAAACAACTTTGACCATGTTAATATACAAGAAAATTCAGTGACCATTATCAGAAATGAATCTTGAATCAATTCATTTCTCAATTTGATATTTTCACTGATGGAAATGGATCATGAAAAGTGTTACAATTAAAGAGAATGGACATTTTTTTTTTCAACTGACCAAATGGTTACACATCAATTAACCTGATTATCACCAAGTTGACAATTATCATTTGATGGAGAGATGAAATTTTCTCTTACCCTGTAATAATAAGATTGTTCAACTTGCACCGGTGAAATGGTAAACGAAAGGTACATTGGAACACAAAATATTGGTACAATCAAATAGATCGAGATGATTGAGACAACAGCGTTTCTCATTGTGAACCAAGTTCTACTTTGGGTTGGATAACTGGACATTATCGAGTTGCCATAAAATGGATTCCCGATCACAAGGTAAGTATCCAGAATAAGAAGATAATAATAATAATAATAATCGAATATTATATTATCATGAAAATGGAAGAGAAAACAAAAAGTTACATATTAAATGGTAAATCTTTTCATCGTTTAAACCTTAAGCTTTAGAGATGGAATATTATCTCGATATTCTGGTAATTCTTTTATTGATTTTCTTTTTTCTCTCTCTCATCATATTCCATAGGAATTATTATTATTTCTATTTGTGGTCATTTATGTACATTCTCTCTCCTTTTATTCTGTTGAAATGGTTTTTGATTGTTTCCAGATTATAGATTGTTATTCATTTGAAATGGTTAAATCCATCGGATGAATAATAATATTACACCAATTCTCATATATTTATATCCAAGAATCAGTTAAACAAGTATTTATATTCCGCAATTTATTAATATTGAACGCACTTAACCTTAGCTATAATCTTAATCCTCTAAAATTGCTACGAGTTAAATAGCCAATGATGGAGTTTTTTTTTCTTCTTCTTGTATTCATTCAATAGGAAAACGATCTGATTATCAGTTATTATCATGGTTCTTTTTTTTTCATTCAATTCTATTCCATGGTTAGAATTTATATCTATTCCATTTAGCTGACTAATTAAGATGTTTTCTCATAAATCTTTTCAATTTTCATTCAATTCTCATTCCTCCTACGCTCGGGAGTGATAATATTGTCGAAAGTATTATATATAAATTATGAATTTGATGGTAATTCAAGAATGATACTAATATTTACTTAATTCACCCACACGCCAATGTAATGTAAATGTATTTACAAATGCATGATAATAACAATGATAAATAACTGAAGGAATGAAAATAATTGTCAATTTGGTGACAGTTTTTGCAAAATTTGTTAATATTAATGAGATACTTTTTTTTCCAGCTCAACTTTTATTACAATTGGTTTTCAATGTCTATTTATATCTTAGCATATTAGATGATCTCGAATTACTAATGTTTACCATTATCAAGTTTGATGGACTTTCTATTGGAAAAGGTTCATCTTAATGGATGACGATTATGTGACATCCTGGACACTTACCTTACGGATAAAAGCCTCCAAATGGCAAGAAGAATAGTTAACCATGTTGATATTGAATGAAATACAACGGAAAAATGAGCATGAAAAAGTGTAAAAACTGTCCATGGGTAGGAATACAATTCGGTGGTCGGTTGATCCCGTCGGATGTAAGTGTGAATCGAGAAGGGCATATAGTCAAGCATCACGAGCATATCGGCAACGGCCAAACCCGTTAGAATGGCATTGGTTGGGGAAACCATATTCTTCCTGAAAGGAAAAATAAACAAACAGAAAATCAATTAATCAACAATCAAATGGATACACAATGGGAAGAAACAATCAAATGGATCATTGAAAGTTTGCAAGATTAAACAACATTGAAACGAATCAAATCAGTCAACAATCAATAACAATTAATATTCAATGTTTGTCCTAAAACGTAAACATTTAATATATTGTTGTATTAAATTGATTGTTATTGTTGTTTTGGTGATTATTTTGATGATCAAATATCATCTTGCCAAGCAATTAAATCCCTCATGATTATACAAATGATGGGCATTAGTTAATCAATAACTGTACTTATTGTTATTATTATGTAATAGAAGATGAAATAATCACTAATTGACAGGGTTCTAATCATTACAATTAGATTCATTGTAACAATCAATGAGAGAAATGAAAGTTGATTGAAAGAAATTTGAACTAATTCAATTGCTAATTTGTTTATCTAATTGTTACTCGATACAATTGACGAAACAATTTACACAAAAATCACATACACAAAGTGATTAACCTTTAATTCAATCAGATACAAATAGACAAACTAAATTATCAATGGAGATTAATTTTCATCTTCAAATGTATTAATTGTCAACAATTAGGGACAACTTTCTATTGTGATGAAAATGTAACAACAATTAAGCTCTCGATCATTGAGATTAACTTAATTGCTCAATTAACTGATTTTTTTTCCTTCGTTTCGTTTCATTATTAGTTCAATATCAAACCGAATCAAATTAAACTCAATCAATTGTAATAATAATACTGATTTAAAATTTTCCACCTTAATGATTAACTTTAATCACGTTTGTAAATGTTAAATTATCTTATTGTTGTTAAATAACCTGGAGAAATGAATTTGATTGATATTTGATTATTTTGCCGGAAATTAGATTTTGTTTGACTTGATATGTTGTTGATTCGTTGGTGAATTGGATTGTAATAAATGATGATTATTGTGATGATGTTGATGATGAGGATGATTTAACATTGAAAGTTCATGATGATCTTGAATAAAACTCTGAATCCTCATGGGTGAAATTGTGATTGTCTGTTGAACATCAAACCATTGGACTGGTAACATAAATACACTTTTGATAACCTCGTTGATTACTGAGCAAAGTTACAACAATATATCACAGTTTAGAATAACAATCAATAAAAATGCGATGTTAATGTTAATTGTTGAAAGTTATTATTAGTTAACTTGAAGTTAATCAAATTTGATTGATTCCCTTTTTGATTGTAACAACAAACGCGAAAACAACAATCAGACTAATCAACCATAGGAAACGAGCGTAACCATCGTTTACCCTTAGAGCAATTGATTAACTGTAACAAATTTACCTTTAACAATCAACAATCAACAATCAACAATCAAAAATCTTTCGTATGATTAACAATTGAAAACAACTTTTCGTTCCACTGTCTTTTTCTCTGTCTACATTTCGACCATTGATTTAAGACAAACAATCGAAAAGGTAAACATTTAAATCAGTTGAAAATTCATTTTCTCCACTAAATCATGTTAATCACTTTCTCTCTTATTCTCTTCTTTAATTGTGATTACTTTTAATTGTTCCTCTTGTTAAAGTGCTTCTTATAAAGGTAAGTAAATCTTTGATTAATCTCTAATTTCTGTTAATTTAATTCGATTCATCTCATGATGTTTACATTTTATTTTCTCTTTGTTTCCATTTTATGTTTTGTTTTTCTTTCCATAGGATAACATGTGATATATTTTTCCCTTTGGAATTAATATTTTCTTTCCTATTCTAAAGGTAATTTAACCAGATTAACAAGGTGTATTCTTTGTTGTATTATTGTTAAAGAAAAGCTGAGTAATTAACGGTAACTTAATCAGGTAAGTGTATTAAAAAAGCCAAACAAAACAATTAACTGCAACATAATTTTCATCTTACATTTATGATTTGATTCATTTGCCATTTCTCAAAATTAATCTTGATGTTTGTTATCCCTTTTTATTTGTATTAATCTAATCCAGTGATTTAGTAATTATTATTACCAGCTATTAACAGACAACCTGAGTATTCCCATGTTTAACTACCAATAATCCTGACTAACCAACAATTAAGTTAACCTCAAGTGTTTCCAATTGGTGGTATTTACAATTAATCGGTGTCAAGCTCACCTGTTAACCTGCCAAAGTCATCAAGCTAATTTGCTCCTTAATCCTTTCTCTTGATTCATCTTAATCTCTTGATTTGCAATCAACATTATCATCTCTATATTTCTAAATGATTGAAGTGACCATTTCCTTTTCTAACTTGTCCATCATCTCTCAATATATTAGATCACTTTGCTGGTCATTGGTCAAAGAAAATCAAAGTGAATGTTATTATCAAACCAGAGAAACACTGAATGGATTGAGGAGAGAGAGAGAGAAGAGGAAATGGAATAAAAGAATATAACTTTTTCTCTTCTTCTAAATGACCATTGGACTAAAGTGGACACCAGGAAGATTGAGAGATGAAAAGGTGAAAGGTGGTTATTAAAAAGTGACGAAAATACTGGATCAAGGAAAAGATAATACATAATATAAGATTGGAATTGACATGTTGTTGCTTTAGTAATTCAACGAGAAGAATGGAAGAAAATTTCCTGGGACAGAATTTGATGGAAAACATGATGAAAACTCTTCTTTCCATATATTCTCGGTGTGTCTCATTCTTATCCCTCAATAACATGATCATCACCACCACCAAGAAATTCACCTTCATCACTTGAAATACTTTATCCATCTTCTTATTATTATAACAAGAAGATCATCACCAACTCATTCAATTTTTTTTCTCTCTCTCTCTCTCTTCCCAATCCCATGAAACTGTCTCTTCAAGTGTCTCTCATTTAATATCAGGTAAAGAAAAAAAAACTTCAATTTTCTCATCTTCCTCTTTGATCTTACATATTACAAGGGAAGAAGAAAAAATTGACAATAAGCTCGAAAAGATCTCAATCGATTATACAATTTTTTTTTCTATTCTCTTGCAGATCATCTGATTTTCTGAGAATCTTCAACGTCAACCTTTTGAAGTTTATGATTTGCTAACCTAACGGATGTGGAACTCAAAGGAAAAACCATTATCGAGTATATTATTACATCGAAGTGTAATATTGCCTGATATTCCTTTCAACTGTGATACATATATACAAGAAACTCCCTTTGAAGAGAGAGAGAGAGAGAGAGAGGAAGGAGAAGATGAAAAAAAGTATTATATGGATCAATGATAAACATGGTAAAAGTTGATCTGAAATTCTTGCTACATCAATCATCAAATTCCCGAAAGGTTAACCAATATAAGGCCACAGGTTAAATTTCATAAGGCACATTACGATGAGTGTGTTAACCGTTATATTTGCATATAAACGAGAAATTATATTTTTCCCTCCAACGAGTTGGATTCATCGTGGTTCTGTCAATTGATAGTTTCCATTTGAGGTGGTTACTTAAAATTCACTGAGAAAATTTTTCACTCTCTTGACAAGTGATGATTGAATATGGAATGAGTTTTTCATGATTGTTTTCTATTTCTTTTTTTGCTCTCTCTCTCTCTCTCGCTCGTTATATTTTTCTTCAGATTCATGATTATGGTTATTGGATAAAATCAAATTAAGGATTAAGATTGAATTGGACTCATTTTAAATTCAAATGGACTGAAAAATCATTGGATGAACATGATTAAACTTTACCGGTTGAGGAAAAAGTTAAATGGTTCAAGGATATGATTTCCCTTTGGTTTCAAGTTAAATATCACCACGGAGAGAGAAAAGGGAGAAAGTGATCAATTAATGAGTTTGTTGTTTTCATCATGGAAATTATTATGATGCTTGAATTACCTATTGGCTAGTTGACTGACCATGAATTAATGAATCATTCGTTTCAATTCCTTTGACAATTGCCTGATCTCTTATCCCTCTTTTCCGCTCTTATCCTTTTTAGTCAGTTCTAAATGATGAGTTTATCATGCAAACTCTTGTAATGGAAAGTGAAAAGATGATGATTATGAACATCATCATCATCATCATCAACACCTACAATATCCATAATATTGATCACCATCATCATCACTACCTTCAATTAGTTAACTTTAATTTCATCATCAAACAAACTCTTTGCATGGCGGATATACAAGTTCAAGAATTGACAGTTAATTTAGTATTCTATTAATCGTAATGGACAAAATGTCGCAGACTACGGATATTTATTGATTGGTTAAATTACTTTACAACGACAAGAACTATTTTGTTTTTGATCCTCGAAAGGAAGGAAAATGTCCAAGTAACAAAAAAAAATTTCTATTCTTTTTTTTGTTGTAATGATGTTTTCGAAATATACCTTTTGAAGATACACAAAGAATGATAGAGATAAAAACATCATGTCATAATCATGATGATGATGAGAATATCATGATGACAATGATTGTATTGTTTTTCTCTGCAGTTTTCCTTTAATGACCAAGAGTAAAGCGTAAATTCAAGTATTGGGGAAAAGTGATGAGGATAAACAAGACACCAAAGATACCAAAGGAAAAATTATTTGAAACTTCACTCAGGGTGAAGAGGAAGATGATGAAAGAAGGATGAAAACAAGATGACAAATGAAATCCAGCAACTTGGATGCCTTGTTGATTTTTTTTGTTGATTCATTGGATCCATCGACCGATCAAGTGGAAAATTAATCCATTCTACCTGGCTTGGTTTCTTTCAATCAGTCTTCACAAACACACACACACACTCACACATTCACACAACACTTACAGTAAACAAAAATGTGACGAAATTTATTTACATTTGATCATTGATCCAAAGATGATGAGGATGGAGATAGAAAGATGAAACAAGCGGATGGATCAAGAGAGAGAGAGCGAGAAAAGAAACAAGATGAAACATTGAAGAGAAGATGAAAGTACAAGTGTATCCAATGAAAGAAAAGAAAGAGAAACTAAATGTTCACCATGGTGATGATGATGATGATAATTATGTGAAGACAATAGTATATCAAAGTTTGGAATTACTCGAAAAAAAACTGGACAAAGAACGAGAAAAGTTTCATCGACCAAAATGGAAACAGCTTATGGAAACATAGAATAATGAATTTCGAGAAAGATTCTGAACCATTTTCGGTGTAACAATTTACTTTTTTCTCGTTTCTTCCTAAAAGATTCACCTTCATGATGATCAGTGATGTTTACTCAGTATTCGGGATGAAGATGATACCACAAGAGTGAGAGAGAGAGAGAGAGAGAGAGAGAGAGAGAGAGAGAGAGAGAGAGATGGAAACAATAACAATATTTTAATGGATGATAATCAGTTGAATTTCATCAACATTTAACATTATCATGGTGCTGATGATTAAAGTGTATTATTTAATAATAATTGTGGAATCTATTTCCATGCAATTATTATTATTGTCTCGAAAGGTGAATGTATGTTTTTCCCAGAGATTAATCTTGAAATCGCCATTGATTGTGTTTCTGTCAATATTTACAGTTATATTCCCACTCCCACCTTACCTTCACCTCCCACCCATTCCATCAATGGTATTAATTTAATCTATTGTTGTCTCGTTGATTGTTTTCCTCATCATCTTTAACACATCATCTCAACACCAATGAGACCAATCATTCCAACTGATTGTAGATTAGTTAATTGGTGATTATCGTGATTGTTTTGACAATTAATTCTTGTATGATAACATTTAATTTGCTACTCTCATTTACCTGAGACCATCTTATGAATCTAAATTAACTTGATTACACATTCAGACTGAGATTATTTAGATTGTCATGAGATTTTGTTTTCCATTATCATCATGTTGATCTGTAATTATCGTTTTCTCCCAATCAACATGATCACCATTCTGTATATACTGTTTAATGGTCAATCTTTGGATTAGTTTGCTGATTATACTCTTGATTATGTTTACTCTTAGTACATGGACTATTATCGTTAACAATTTATTAACTATCCTTTTGTGACAATTAAACTTATTGGCTTAATTTTTGTTCCAAGTAGTTAGTATTTCCAGCGGGAATATTAAACTTTATTCTGATTCAGTTGTCGACTGATAATGAAATATACTCCCTTCAGTTAACTTGATTTGTTAATGAGACAAGAGGAAGACATGAAGAGGAGTGGAAATAGATGAAGAAGTGGGAAGGATGGAGGTGGAAACTGAGCCGAAGGAGGTAAAACAATCAAGAGAGAGAGAGAGAGAGACAAGAGTCCTTAATAAATTAATTTTTTTTCTTCTCCATCAATTGAAGATTCAGAAAATCAAACAATGGATAAGAGATAATTGGAGATCTCTTGAAATTATCTAAAAATATATTCATGAACAAGGAAGAACACAAAGTTCAATATGGAAAAAGGTACAAAAAAAGTTCAATTCAACGAATCAAATTAATTTTAATTGTTTAGAGAATAGAAAAAAAAACTTCCACCGTTACAATAGAACGAAGATCAGGGTAATCGTTATACAGGGAGACCATGGATTCTGATGAAAGGCATCAAATACACAATATATAGTGTGTGGAATGAGTTAAACAAAGAGAGATGAAGATCTGAACTGAGTTCAGGGTGAAATTTTTCATGAAAAAAATGTAAACAATGAATCAAATATCAATAAATTGGAGGCTGTCAAATTAAACAACTTCATCAATCAACAATCATTTTGATGATTAAAAAAAGTATCACCATCTTCAAGAAAACAGCAACAATCAATTTGTTACATTGATTACATGGGGAAGTTATGAAAAACTAATCACAACAATCATCATGAAATCATAATATTCATTAACGATCAATGTACAGAGTGGATTGTAAATGAATCATTTTCAATCCACTCTGTATTCTGATGAGAGTTTAAATTTATATTTATAAGATAGAAAATGTCATCAAATCAAATCAAATCAAATCAAATTGGTTATAACTATCACTTTGATCAATTAATTGATTTACCATCAAATTGATAAGGTAACATACTGTCCAGAATAATAATTTAATAGTAAATTGTTAAAGAGGAACAGGAATCAAATTTGATTGTAACATCAACGATTATCAATATTAACCAGTGAAATATAATCAACATCATCTTAAACGTTAATTTAATTATATCATCAACTTTGAATAGTTGAAATCGCCAAGTCCAATGATATAATAAATCATTGATAAATCAATAATCAATAATCAATAAATGATTGTCCATTTGTGTAAAATTGATTGTTAAATCAATCAAATATTTGTTGGTTGTTTCAACAATTAGCTTAATTGTTTGTTATCCATTAACATTTAAATCTGATTTGAATTGTAATAGTTTGGTAAATTATCGGAAAGTAATTTGATCCTAACAATTTGATTATTTGATTTGAAATGAACTTTAATTTGTTTAAATGATAATTGTGATTAACATGAAAAGGAAACAAATTATTTAAATCAAATTAGATGTTAATTGATCAAAGAAAATCAATTTATTATCATGATAATAACTCAATCAAAAAGTTTTATCAACAATTTAAATTGTTAATTTTTTTTCCATCTATTATTGTGTATAAATCAATTTGATTACGAGATTTAATCAGGTAACAATTAATTGCTTTACATAAATCATCAAGTATATTGATTTAATTAGCAATTAATTTTCTGTCCGGTTCTAATTAATTTGTTTACGGTTAACAATTAACTTGAAATGAAGTTCATTGATCTTCAATAAAAAAAAACATAGTTAATTGTTTATTGTTGATCGTTAATTAAATCAACTGTAACTGGATATCTTGAATATTTAACTAGTTAATTACCTGTGATTTAAGCTGAAAACAATTAAACCAGCATTAAAACAAGTAACTCATTTAAATTGTAAGAAGCAAATTAAATGGTAATTATAAAAATCTAATCAATACTTGAACTTGAATTGTTTTCATGATAATTATGGTGATTAACATTCAAATTGAATCAATCTAATTATATGAGGGTTTATTGATTGGTTAATCAACGTAATTAATATTAAGCCCAAAGGGATAATTGGATTCTTGTTTCAACAATCAAATCAAAGGTTAATCTGAAAGGTGAACAAAAAAGTTCTGATTGTAAGAATTTTGATTTGAAAAGAAAACTTTTGTTATCAACTCGCCTCGAAATTGTATTGATTTAGAACTTTTCGAATTCAGATCATGATCTCGAATTGAACGATTTCACCTTATCTTTTATTCTCAGGGAATGATAAAGTAACAGTTCCAATAGAGTTGGAAACAAGAAAGAAAGCAAGAGTGAGAGAGAGAGAGAGAGAGATGGGGGTAGAGATTGATGAAAATTTCGAAACTCACAATTCGTTGATTGTTAACATTAAAACGATATGAAAGATGAAGATAAGGATGATAATGGTGATAAATATAAAGAGTAAACTTATCGCTTCAAGGCTTTGTAATGGAAGGAAAAATGTCTCCAATAATATTACATAAATATGAAGATAATGTGATAACTTGGGGAGCCAAATAAAAAGTTCTGAAAATCTTGAAATCGAATCGCATCCAGAGGTGTGAATGATGAATCTATGAGTGTATTTGAATTCTATTATTTATAGAAGAAGAAGATGATGATTATGACGATGGTTTGTCTTCATTTGTATTGGATTAAGACAACGAGAGTTTATTTGAGAAGATGATTAAATTCTGATGATAAAACAACCAAATAAATTGAATTGAAAACGATGACGAGAATGAATTAAGATAAACAATTGAAACATCAACTCGATGGTGAAAATTGTTACTTGAAATATTCAGTAACTGATAAAATAATAAGAGTGTGAAAAATAAATCTAATTCTGAGAGTTGTTTCCATGTATATGTTGTTTATCAGCTCTTTTCTCACTAAATGAATTCTAATATCATGAAGTTTAAGGTAACCTAAATAATAATAGTGTCTCTTTTGTTACTCTAACTCATACTCAGGGTGTTTAATGATGTATGAACATCATGCTACATGTATTCTCCATGATGAGGGTATTCAGATGAGATGATCTTTTTACATCTACACTAACTGACACCAGGATGATGATGATAATCAGTGAGATGTCAACGATAATCAGTTAATTGGAATACCAAACATTTGCAATCTGGAATAATTTTTTTACACATATTTTGAAATATTCTCAATTTACAGAACCTGAAATAATTCCTGTGAATTCAGGATAATATTGAAACGAGGAAAAGTTCATGATGAGAGAGAAAAAGTTCTGAATAGCCAGTAACCAAACGAATATAAAAAGATAACTATTTATTCATCTTAGGATGATGATCAATCAAAACTTTGACAGATTAATTTCTCATCCACCTTTTAACCAAAATCCGTCAGAATTCATGGAAATGTTGATTCAGAATCTAATTCGTAGGAATGAATAGAGAAAAAAATTCTTCTTTCATCGATTTCTCTCTCTTTCTTTCTTTTTTTTCTTCCAGAATTCAGATTAACAGGGGGATAAGTAGGCGGTTGATGAAACATAACCTAGTTTATTGAAAACTTCTGACCAAGAATTGAGATTCTGAAAAGTAATGAACTTAAGGGCCTATTGTTTTCACAAAGGTGTGTTTTCAGTGGGTGGGGAAGAGGTTCAGTTCCTCCCTGTTCAGGAAGCTGGATGAAAACCAGAATTTTGTTATCAAAAGAAAAACTCAAAGCTCTGATTCCATCAATCAAATTAACGTTTGTTAGACTATTATATTTTTTTTCATTGCTTCTTGTTCATGGTAACATATTAATAATATTGTGAACCTGGAAATGAATATATAATCAAATCTTGTTATTGTTTTCAGAGTTACTATTAATATCTTGGAATTTATTTACTTCCATCCCCTGAATATCATCACCAGTATCACAAATTTCAACAGATTAATAAAGATTCTGGTGAGTGATAATTTCATTATAATCTAGAACTTTCTCTCTCTCTCTCTCTCTCTCTTCACCTCCACAGGTAAAAATTCATGATTAAAGATCATCATATGTTCAAGGTTACAGAACCTCTGAATCCTCATGAACTTGTGATTACATTATTATAGATTAATAAATTATCATTTATTATTATTTATGATAATTTAAGTTGATTGTTGAAAATAATATTATTCATGATTTAGCCTGATTGTTATGGTTTGGTAAACAATCATTTGATTCAACCTCTTGCAATGATTGTTTTTATTTTTCTGTGACAAATTGCTGATCATTAACAATGAAACAATCAACAAATATAATGATTACTATGATATTAACAGTTATTATATTAAAGATAATTATTTATTAATCGTTTGATTGTAACAATTAAATTAAAGGTTTAGCAGTTTTCATGTTTCAACATTACAGTCCAATAAATCAATAGCTTATGAAGCTTGATTGTTGATCAATCATTAATTTCACTTTCATTCAATTGATTAACTTACAATTTCTTGATTCATACTTGGTAATCAATGAGCATCATCATCATCATCATCATCATCATCATCATCATCATCATTATCATTAATGTTGCAAATCTTTATATTAACAATCAATGATTTCTCATGATTATCATTTCTTGGATCAAGATTCAAATGATTAAATCATTGATTAAAAGGCAAGAATTCATTTATGTATCAATGATCTTGATTATCATTAATATAAATAGACAAATAAATTGTTATTAACTTTTATTTTCCTTTATCCAGATCAAAATGAGAAACAATTTATTCACCATTAATGACACTCATAGAAAAACAATCAACATTTTCATCAAATTGATGTATTCACGACAATGATTCACTGATAATCATTAGGAATCATTTGATTAATATAATAACAATAATATCAAACGATTCATTGATTTTCACTATCATAATCAACTCATGAAATGCTGGTAACCATGGTAACGTTTTCTACGGAAAAGATTAAATCTGTAAGATAAAAAAAAAGCAATGATAAGAATATCGTATAATATTAGAAAGGTTAGAACTCGAGGAGAAAAAAGTTCGTATCAGATTTATTGTTTTGTTTTCTCCTTTCGAAATCAGAATAAACAAATAATCTTCGATCGATTGTGAAAATTAATCAAAAAGTTCTCGATAAACATTTTGATTCTTCCAATGAACTTTATCGTTCAGTTTTCTCATTGATTCTTTATCATGTTTGTTGATTAAAATTTTTAAATTTCCAGAATGAAATTTAAGAAAATTTCAACTCGAAAAATTGTCTATAAACTTTTCTACTCGAATTTAATTAATAGCCGCTGGTTATTTACTCGAACCATTGTGATAAAAGGTTATCAGAAAACGATTAAATCATCAATTGTTAACAATTTAATTCGCCGATTTAATGATGGAAAATAATAATCAGTTGAAAGAAAAAGAAAAAAAGTTATTATTACTTTTGAAACTCGAATTAGAACTTTTATTTTTTTTTATATTTCATTCGAACTTGATTGAGTTCGATTTCGATGTAAACTTTTATTATTACAATCTAATTGTACTTTAATTCAATAGAAGGTTAATTTAATTGTTGGTTGATTCTAAATGTATGTTATTATTAATGATTAGCAATCAAAGAAGAAAATGAAATTATTGTTAATTGTTTGTCTTGAGAAAACTTTTTTCTCCCTTAATTTAAAACTAATTGTAATTCAATTAGTTTACAATTTATCGTATAACTTTTCATCCAATTCATGTTAGTTTATCATTAAACTAACATTTAGTTAATCACAATTGTTTAACACGCATGTTAATCATCAATTGATTGTTAATCATAAGCAATGTTAAAACTTGATTAATGATCACCATTGAGTCTAATTGTTGTAATAACATTGTAATCATAACTGTTATTTCAATTTAATCAATGGTAATTTATATATAATAACGTTAATCATCATTATGATTGTCGAGTTAATTGTTGATATTTTTTTTCTTCACATTGTGATTCTAATTAATTAGTAAATTAATTTCAATTATCGTTGAAATGTGATTTTAATTCATTCAAACTACACGATAGTTTTTAATTTAACTCTGAGATTTAATCAAAATTAACTAGCATCAAATTTTATTAATTTAATTACCAATTGTTGTGATTAATGAGACACAAAGATTAACACAATCATGTTGATTTCCATCACAATTACAGTTGATTGTGATTAGTTAAGGGTTGCAAATAAAACGTTAATTGTTTGACTTTTACAGTGTAAACTTTTTATTATTATACTGGTGATTGTATTTAATGATTAGTACTGATAGTTTGTTAATTGTCATCAAATTGGCACAATTAACATGGTTCAAAATTAGGTAAACAAATTTACCTTTATGTTTACTAAATCATGATTGATTAACGTTCCTTAATAATTGCCTGACAATTTACCGTAAATTGGATAACATTGTGATTTAATTGTTGATATAACAAATTGTAACAATTTAAAATCAAGGCAACAATCAAAACATTGAAAATAAAGTCTCATGTATTTCATGCTTTGCTATAATTAAGTTAATTGTCGTTGATGGTTCATTATTATTATCATGGTATACAAAAGGTTACACAATTAACTTTGAATATCACATTATTTGATATAAAAGTTTGGTTTACAATTAATTAATTGTTAGCTAATTAGATGGCAGGAAGAAGAAGGTAAATTAAATTAGCCATATTAAGAAGGTGAAATATAATCATCAATCATTAACCTAATCATCTTGGAAGATTGAATCTTAAATTATGTTGATTAAATGTCAGCTGATCATAACACCTTGATAAAAAGTTAATTGTCAAGATGATTAAGTTGATGGATTGATTAAATTGTTCCTTGATTAATCGTAATTGTTGAGAAAGAAGAGAGAGAGAGAGATAAAGGTAAATAGAAAAGGTGAAAATAAATTGTTCTAGAAAATCTAATTGATTGAATTGACAAACAATCAAATTAGATTTAAGGGAAACTGTGGGTTGGTGATGGCAGAGATTGATTGTGTTAACAATAAGATGAATTGAATACAATTAACTAAAGTTGATTGTAGAAGGACAGTAAACATTTATAGCTAATTGTTTACTTTAATTAGCTTCGATTCCAAGCAATTGATACAATTGATGGAGATACGGGATTGGATTCAGAATTAAGTTCATCTTCCTCGTTTCTCTCTCTCTCTCTCTCTCTCTCTCTCTCTCTCTCTGTTATTTATCTACAGCTGATCTTTTTCTCTGTCAACAAGTGGACAACTAAATAACAGAGAGAAAAATAAATTACATTTATAATCAATCCATGTAACTAACCATGTAAAAGTTGAGTTATATCGGATGGAATTATCGTTTTATATGACTGGTTAGCAGAATCTTGTGTTTTTTTCTTACAGAATTTCTTGTATTCTCAGTGTCTTTAGCATATTATTCTCGTCATTCTTGGAATACTCTTATTCTTCAGGATTTCTTTTCTCAGTTCTCTTCTTTTTTTCCCTTCCTCTTATGCATATCCATCCTCTTTACACGTTCCATCCAATGGATTATAACAGTTGAAGAGAAACATATGATGAGGGAAACGTTTCTTTTCCATGGTATTATGGATATGATCAAGAATTTTAAAGTATTACATGTAAAAAGAAGATGAAAGATGAAGGAGAAAAGTGTGATGATGATGCTAAATAAATAATGTTGAAAGAGAAATTCTGTAAAAAGAATTCATGATAATTTTATATGTGTAGGGAAGAGAATGTTTCGAAAGGACATTTGCTCATGAGGATTTTCAATACTTCTTTTTTCAAAGATAACCTATTATTTTATTTATCATATCAACTCTTTACTCCTCGTCTTGGCTTTCATTTGGTCCAAAATAATTTTCTCCTCTGTTCCATTATTATTATCATCATTATTACTGGTTTTCTTTTACTCGATATCCTCCAATTCTTCATGGATTTTGGGTGTTCAATGTGAATGTCAATTGATTTACACTTTGTGAAGATGAAGAGACAACTTAATATGTGGTAATAGAAACAGAAGAAGAATATTTCAATTCATCAAATGTAACCATCTTCTTAATACTGATCAAGTTTCTTTCTTTCCAATGGCTTTGGTATTATAATCTTTTTCTTTTCCATATTGGTGGGTATTCTCATTCTTTCAGATATTAAAGTAATAATAATAACCGGAACGTTATGATTAACACATGAGATTTGATGAACATCAAGTAACAAAATTACACACAAGATAAATGAAGGTTAGAATAGTGATTTGATCAATTGTTTACCATGAAACAAGAATGGAGAAAATGGATTTTTAAAAAATTCCAACTTGATTTGAATCAAATGATGTATTAGCAAAATATTAGAGCAAAAATATATACCTAAGGCTTACACAAAGAGTTATTATGCTGAGACTTATGAGAAGATTCAAAAACTGAGCTGAATTACCATGGTTAAAGAGTTTACCGTTGATAATGATACAGATCAATTTACAATCATTTGTTTGACATCAAAATTGATGGAAAACCTTAATTGATGATGATGATCAATGAACTGGAAAGTCATTAACTCACATTCAGTTTAGGTTTTTTATTTATGTAGTTTTCATATTAAATATAAAGAGTATCACGGAGACAATTTAATTATCTGATCAATTTTCAGGGAAATTAATAAACACTTGGGTATAAATAGAGAAACAAAATTATCTCAAAAGTGAACAAATTGATTAATTAAATTTTAAAGACTAAAAAAAAGGAAGCAATTGAGAAATGATATATCAATGAAAATAGAGTGAAAAATTTTGAGAGAAATTAGAAATTCACAAGAAACATCAAGTTTATCTTAACGAAAATTCCTTTGCAATTCTATACCGACGTTTCAGTTAAATATACCTATTTTTGGCGGTTTATTAGCCCTGAACTATGAATATTAGGGTTACATGTATGAGCTTAGGACAATTAGATAGAGAAAATGTGAAATTTGTTTGGCCATAACAAATGATATGAAAAGATAATATCTCGTGAACTCTATCAAGCGAACAGCTCTGAGCCAACTTTCTGAACCAAATTTTTATGTTGGTTTTTGGTTATATTATATACAGGGCGTTTTTTATCCACTAAGGCTATTTTGCTATCTCCAGAATAAAAGTCATGTGAATGTCAGACTTGACCAGAGGACTGAATAGAATTGAACCACTCGATCCTACGATTATCAAGGTCATTGGGGTCATTTCCCGAAGGACACACTGAAAGGTCTTCATGTGAAAGAGCAACTCAAATTACCCTCTCACATTTTATTTTGAGTGTCTGATGTGTAAGTTTTACATGAAATATAAAAATGTAAGCCTGATCCAGTATTTTTGCAAAAATTTCATAATAATTAAGCTCGTAAGGGAATATTTTGATAAATTATTTCAAAGGCAAAGTTGAAGTTAGTGAGATTTCAAAATTAAAAATTATGATCAACACGTTTTTTGGTTGTCGAAAGAAAAGAAAAGGTAGAAATTAGAACCATGTTGAGAAGGAAAAAGTTACACCATTAAAATGGAGCTTAAATTCAAAATCATCACTCATGATGAATAAGCGTGGAATGACCATCAATTGACCTTGAAACGTGTCCTTTTCCAATGAGTTAAATGACCTTGATCTCTTAATATGATTTATTGAGTATCGCTTAAATCATTGTCTTCCAAGTCTTGAGTCTCTAGGACTTATAATTGCTGAGAAAGTTGTCAAAACATCGACATTCTATTAAAATATTTGAATTTCATTCAGCCTAATACATCTCAAGATTCTCAAGATAATGAAATCAATCAAATTGCTGATATAGTTGATCTTCCCAATAAAAAAACAATATCTATCTGAATACGATAACGTTAGTCAGATTCTACGAAATCTTATCGATGTTGTTGACAAAATGAAGTCTTTAATCATAAGGCAAAGTACAAAAAATCTCTCTGCCTTGAAAAATGTACCATTAGTAGATAATTTTCGCTTTTTCCAATAAATCGAGAATCAATAAACATATTGATTCTTCAGCCATTAATTTCATTTTCTTTGATGAATTTTCGTCTTAATAAATCAAAACCGACTCAATGTTGATTCATGGCCGTTCAAAAACGGTCAAAAAAGAGTCAAAATCATTCATCTTTGAGTCAATTTAACTCAAGTAATTTGAATAACTATTGACTCTCTTTTGATTAATTTTAGTAAATAGTCAAAACTAATCAAAATAAGAGTCAAATACACTCAGAAATGAGTCAAATCTCATCAAACGACATCGACTCTCTAAGGAGTAAAAATGTCCCATCCACCTTGTTTTTTGACTCTCATGACTCTTTACTGTTGATTGGGATTTCTTTGTAATAATCATCATTTTTGCAGAGGACTATTGTTAAAGATTTTTAACGATTTGAATTTTTTTCTACTTTCCCGTTTTAATTTATCCTATCTGTTTACCAGACCCGTTTAACATTCGACCACTTGGCTTCAAGAATTTTCATTAACCGATTGTTTAGTTCTGTCATGAAAGGCATGTAAGAATGTAATGATTTACTCAGTTGCATGTGATGAAATGCCCATGGTTAAAAAGTTAACGTAATCAAATCATCGATAATTATTTGTTATGATTGATTAAGATGATTTTCTTTCCCTTCTGGTTAATCTAATATAGCATTTTGGTTAAGTATCTTTTCATTTTGTTCCTATTGTTTCAAATGTTACTTGATATTTATTTAGGTTTTCTTCAACTTAGTGATTGATTGTTACAATTGCAAGTGAATCTGATTCTTGATTAGATTACAAAATAATCAATGTTTCATTTCATTTATTCAACAATATCAACAGAGAGAAGCAAAAAACTGTTTATAAAGTCAATCGATCCTGGAAACACAATCGTAGATATTTTTCTCTCTCTCTCTCACCTCACTAGATACACGATTATTTATATTCTCTTTCAGTAAATCCAAAGAATATTTTTTTCTTCTTTCCATTCTTTAAGATTTAGCAGAGATTCTCCAGTCTATTTGATTCAACAACGAACAATTCCCGTTATAAGAAAATAATGTTTCTTTTGTGTCTATTTCATGATCCATCAAAAGGTAAGCAACAATTGGAAAATGAAAACAAAATCTCTAACTAAATACTCAACATCTCTTTCTCACCTACAGGTAACTAAAAAGAATCAAATTGTTTTCAAGTTGAGCATCAATAACAATCACTTTCAATTCGATAACTATTTAAGATTCTGTGCTACCTGAAAGTGTTTCATGTCACATCGAATCTAAGGAATCAAAAGTAAGAAAGTTGGCAAAACCTATTGACTTTTGTTTCTATTTAAAAACTCAAATGTCATTCTTAGCATTGTGATTATTATATTTTCTTAGAGAGAATCTTTTTTTTCTCTCTCATATCGACAGTTTTCCTGCGTAACATCAACATAATCAACTTTTGTCAAACCTGTCAAATCGTTTTTATAATATAACAAAGTTATCATGCCAACGAATGTATAAAAAACTGGGAGTGATGATTGATTACCTTGGATAGTTGGTCAATAACGGTAGTTTTTTATGAGAAAATCTTTAAGCCATGCTGATAGTGGACAATTGAAGAGGTGGTGATGGCAGAGAAGGTGGAAAAGTTGATCTTTTCAGTGTTAATAATGATAATTAATTAACTTGAATGGGTGCAGTTGAAGGCATTATCATCACATTGATGTGTCTTAATTGTTTGGAAAACCATCAAAATAACAAATCAACACGATTGTTAAAACTTACTAGGTAAATGCTATTAATAGTTATATCTGTTTAATCTGGTTGAATTTTTCTCAATTAGGATCAAATTAACATGCCTTAGGTTTAACAAGATAATGTTATGTTATGAGTTTAGTGGTAATATCACTTGATTGTTATTTATTCTGCTAATTATCTTAAGCTTAATTGTTGTTGCTTATAAATATTACCTTATTAATCTTATGCTGATTAGTATATAAGTTTGATGTAACATTTTCATTTCTCTCTTTCTCTATCTCAATAACTGTTGTTTCTTGATATTTTCTTTAGCATTCTCTATTGTATCATCATCATTACACTCACACATAAAAGATTATCTGGAAAAAGATTACAATCATTGTTTAGAAATAATCATTTCTTAACACATTTACCTTTTCATCAGGATTAAAGTGTATCAAAAGTACATCCAGATTAGTGAGAGGGAATTAAGTCAACACTCAACAAGGAAAAATGATACAATAAGGAAGGTGATACAATATAAAATAGAGGGAAAGAAATGAAGCAACAACGAAATTGATGGAATCTAATTTTAATCCAAACTGTCGAAACTAATTAAGACTAATGGTAGTCTAATTAGCGAATAATTTGCTAATGGAAAACATCATTTTTTAGATGGTATAATATTTATAATCTAAGTCAAGGTTATTATCTTCTCTGTGCTTTTAAAAAACTGATGCATTTCAAAGGATCAACAAACAAGGATACAAACATGAAGATAGACATCAAATGGATAAAAAATGAGAGAGAGGGAGAAAAGGAGAGAGAGAGAGAGATGGTGAGATGGTGAGATGGTGAGATGACTCTCATGGGTAATATTTACAAAGTAACTCACTAAAACTCACCTTTCTCTCTCTCTCTCTCCCTATCGTTCAGGTGTATTGCTATGGATATTGAATAGACAGAAACAATAGTTTGAATATTTTTCCACTACTTGATTATCCTGATTCACTCTTGATCGTGTTGCTTGTTGGTCCTGATTATGTTCATTTGAAACGTATTTAGATTCACTCTTGTAACCTTTTTCATCCATTATCCAGTTATCATCATCACCATTATCTATTTTCATTAGTTTTATTGGATATTTTTTGCTACTCTTTTCATGATAATAAAAATATTACTTTAGGTTAGTTATTATTTTATTACATTCGAGAAATACTTTCTTCTTTCTCGTTCTCTCCGGTTAATTATTAATTTATTTTAATTTATATTTTCCACAGATTCTGGTTTTTCATTCAATTCTCAAGTTTGAGTCAGGGTCAAGTGAAGATGTAATTCTAGCTGATTGTTGAACCATTAGATCAAATCTATTATTACGATTTTCTTAACTATCTTTCAACACTTACTATATATTGAATGTCTAATTATCACAATGGAATCAGTAGTTTCGATCACTAATCATCATCATCATGAAGTGAATGATGTATAAAAAAAAGAGCTTCATCAATCTATTCTCTCTCCTCTGGAATTATTATGATATAACGAAGTTGCTCTTCTATCATCATGATGATCATCCGGATGGTTGAAAGATGAAAACAAAAACAAAAACAGAACCAAAGAATCTTTCATCTTATTTATCTTCTCTCTCTCTATTTTCCTTATTCTTTGTTTTCTTCACCGTTAGGGATAACTTTCATGAGGAAGCCTGAGAAAAAAACTTTCAAGATATAACCAATCATCTGATGATCATTAAATTGCCTCCTTAACTACATAAAGAGGGAGAGAATAGAGAATCTGAAACTTGGATGGAAAAGAGAAGAAGAAAAAATCAAATGCATGATGATATAAAAAAGAAAACTTATTATTCGGAGGAATATGATTCCAAGCTGAACTATTTCCATCCAATTGTGACCACATCATGAAACTGATTCCAATGGCATTCATCCTGATAACAAGTTGCCTCATCATACTTATTATTATCTGTTTCCGTCTTAATTTAGTTCCAACTATTATTCAGTTGACTCTAAACTTAAAGGTTAACAAGACTTTCTCTTTGTAATTGTTTTACTTTTATCGTTACCCTGAAGATACCATGAAGTTCATTGATACAGTTTCTATTATTGAATAATGTCCACCAAGGAATCAGGAAACAATTAGCATTTGACCACCACAGGAAAAACCTTTTACTTTTTCTAAATCATTTTAATCAATCATCAAAATAGACAATCAAACTTAAAGGTTACTAATGGTGGAAATCAAGGTTAAATCATCTTCTAATTGTTTAGTAAATTAATTTCCTATTCAATTAACGAATCAATAACATTACTTTTAAATGTAATAACAATTAAAAACACTAAACATCAGTGTTTCTCTTACGAGTTGTTACAATTTAGCAAATTAATTGATTTTTTTGAACAATTTAACTCTCACCAATTCTTAATCATGTGTTTGATTTTCATTGTGTTACAATTTTTTTTTAATTAATTGTTAACTTTTAATGAGAATCTCTAATAAAATGATTTACTTTTCCTTCCTCAACAATCAATTGATTTGTTGTTAATCATTGAAGGAAAAGTGATTGAATTTTCTCAGCCGATTTTTAATTTAGTTTCTATTTGTTTTATAATTAACTGAATGAAAAGATTTCCTCTTATATTAGTTTGACTGATTAATTGATTCGCTGATTTTGGTGAATAAGATGTTGATCATTTTAGTTGATTGTTAAGAGAAATTCAAGGAATTCTTGGAATCTATCGGAATGATATTCTGTTGATAAGCTTAATCATTATTATCAACAAATATGATTCTAATCAATATTGATGATGATTAGAGTTAAAGCTCTGATGATAAAAAAAAGAGTAATTGGAATTGAAATACAACAGTAACATAGTAATTCATTGATTATTTTGAAGTCGAGTACATGAGAACCAGAACTTTTTTTCCAACTCTTTCAATCGATAATTAAAGGAGAAGATGGAAAATGATATTAACCATTAATAAAATCGTTAAAGAAAACGAGTAACAATGAACCAAAGTGAATGGAGATTCTCACAGGGAAAATGATTGAGGCGAAATCATCACCAACACCAACGATGAATCAATGAATAGTTAGGATGATAATCGAATCAGGGAAAAAGGAGAAATAAAAACAATGTTTTCTAATCAAATTCATTCAACCATTTGCAAGAATTTAAATTTACACCCTGAATAAGGATCAATACATGAATCTAAATACAATGAACTTTTTTTTCACAATTCACAAATCGATGAGATAATCAAGCGATGACACCCTGATTGTGTTAGCTTGATTGTTTCATGAGCTGATTTTGACTCTTACAAATTGATCAACGGATCATTTTCTTAATTTGTTACTCATTTATGTCTCTAATAATTATCTGATGAGGATAAAGATTAGGATAGAAATTGATTTGATGGAGATGAAGCAAAAAAAAACTGTTGATATCAACGATATTATTGATTATAGTTTATCTTGTTGACTTTTCTGTTGACTTGTTTACATTAATTGTCTGTGTGTCGATTCAGTTGCTGTCGTTATATCAGAATAATATTTAACGATGAAGATAATGATGATTAGCTCAGCATATTCTGAAACATGGATGAACAAGAAACGACAATAATTTCATTGAATATCAATTTAGCTAAATTGTAACGAGAAAAACAAAATCAATAAATCAAAGGAGGACGAAAATAATGTTAACATAAATTTAACTAGAAATCAACATTAACAATCAATAGGAGATCTGGAGCAACAATCAAAATTGTAATGATTAATGAATCAACTATATAAGTTAATACAATTCATAAATAGATTGCAATTATTATTATTACTTCAATAATTAGTTCACTGACACCAATCAACAATTGAACACAATAGCAAGTGGACAGTTAATCATGAATCAGGATAATTTCAAACTGGATTAAGAAAATTGTGACACTTTGATAAATTGAAGTAATAATAAATTGTTGGCAAGTTAAAGGATTAACTGATTAACTTTTCACCTTTTGATTGACTCTGGATTTGCATTGTTATCCAATTGATTGTTTAATCCGCTCATCCGGACAATTAGTAACTAATAAGGAAAATATTGAAATCCTGAAAAATTACTCAGATTAAGTCAAAAGTTTCAAGGTAATCATGATGATAACGATGTTACCATGTTATCAGAATTGTCTTATTTATCACCAACATCTCTGAGCTTTTTTTTCACTGTTGAATTAATTTCCTGATTCTTAATTTGAAACTTTTCAAACTCTACACCTTTTATCATGAGGATATTAATAGTAATCGGAAATTTGGAATCATTAGTGAAGGAGGAAGAGAAAAAAAAAGTTCTGATAGATAAGAACTCGAGATAACGAATTATTAAGAGAATATTAAAAAAAAAAGTTCTTGCATCAATTTGGTTGAATGCTTTTCTCCTCTTTCATTTGGTATCATGAAAATTCAGGATTAAAATGAAAATTTGGAACTCGAACAAATCAGATTATCAATGATTAAATAGGTTAATCTATTGATAGTAATTTCTTGTTATGATTTGATCGAGAAAGAGAGAGAGAGAGAGAGAGAGAAAAGTTATCGAATAGAAAATTGGAATCTCAGCCCCTTTTCGTTATTATTTAGAACTTTTCTCTTTGGATAACTTCACTCTTTACACTTACAATAATCTCGGGAAAATAAGAAGACGAAAAGTTCCAATATAATCAGGGAGGAATAACGAAAGTTCTGAGGGAAAAAAATTCCAAAATTTTTCACATACTTAAGTTCAGTTATATTATTACCTTTTCGTTTCAGATGAATATTATTTTCCACTTGAATGATATTAAATAATAGTAACGGTAAATTGCCCTAAGGTGGATTATCCTCCATAAGTCTCAAGTCGATTCTAACTTTTTTTTTTAAACTTGACGATACAATTTATTTGGAACAATTAAAACTCATCAATTTAATACATAACGAATATTAAACCAATATGATTATACTAATAGTCTTTCATGATTAAAAGTTATTATATTTGAAATTAATCTAGACAATTGACTTTTGTATTAGTAAAGGTAATTAAACTAATTGGTTTCTCTAAATTAATTCCTTTACCATTAAAACTTATGATCTATTGAGTTAATTTAATCAATAATGATTAACAATCAACGTTGTAATTTTCACCAATTGTTAATGATTACCTTTGATAAGGAGAAACACAATGAAAATAATTTAACTAAATTAAGATTGGCTTCAATTGTTTCAACCTTGACTTTCAGTGTGATTAACTGTAATTATGATTATAACAATTAATCAATAATAATATATACTAAATTGTTGCTTTGAAACTGTTTTTGTTAATTGTGCTGGGAAATAATTGAAAATTTCACTGATTATTATGAATAGTTGATTGTGATTATTTAGGGTTTAAGGGAAATTGGATTAAATTGTTATACAATCAACTAATTGTTTCGATAAATTATTTTTATCGATTCTAATCAACTCTCACAGTGAGAAATTAAATTAATTGTCTTGATAATTTAACTCTAACTTTTTTATTCTTGCCAAATGTTAACAGTTATTCAATTTTTTTCTCGTCTTGATTGTAATTTCCTTCTCAATCACAATCAATTTTAATGATATTCTTACGAAATTATGTTTCCTGTGTAACAATTTAATCTAATTGTCAACTTTAACAATAATCAATTGTAGAATCACAATCAACTTTCAATATTAAAACTGTCAGAACTGAAAAAAAAATCGAAAATAAAAAAAAGTTCTGATTCTAATTCAATAACATGATGAACATATTTCCGTTCAGGTTTCGCTAATGGATGATAATTCATTCATGGAGATTTCCAGTCCCCATGAATCCCTCAAATTCACCCGGCGGGTGAAAATTTTCATGGACAATATTTAGTATTTTGATCAATCAGAGTTAATATGTAATCGTTTTAAGGTGTGAACTTTGATTCAGTTGAAATTGAGTATTCATGAAATTGCCTCCAAGTTACATGGAAGATAACAAATGTTCAGGGTAACAATAGAAAAGAAAGTAAAAAGTTTCAATAAAGATTCAGACTGTTGATTAAGATGATGAATTCATCCTGAATCAAAGTCCAGTTTCAATGGTTTCCAATGAAAACATTTCAACCTTGAAGCAATTTATTGATTCTGATTGAAACTGATTGTATTACTTTCAGTTGATCGTTTGATTGTTCATTTTCATTACATTTTCCTTGATGATGGAAAATTATTCTCATCCAATATTAGCATTGGAACATTGAAATTTATCCCCATGAAACTCCCATGGTATCAATAGAAATCATGAAAATGATACATTTCATTTTCATCTTTCATTCATTTGCTAATCAGTATTGATACAATTTAGATCAATAGTTAATTCAGTAAATTGAATGTTAATCTGATTGATGAATTTGTAACCTTATTTTTACATGAATTACCTGAACTTTTTCATCCTCTCATTGTGATAAGTGCTTCAATCGTTCAATTCAAATTGATTGTTTATTCAATAATTATCTTAATGGTGAAATTGTTGGAACATTTTTTTTATCTCTTTCTCTCCCATGAAATATTCTGGTTCTAATGTTTTTCCTTGTTCCAACCAAATGGAATCTGATTTCAATTCTGAATCTTTCTTGTTGTTTTTCACAATGAATGATGATTCTTATCATCATGGTGATAACTTGATCTCTCTTTCCTCGAGTCAATTACAATGTACCTCACGAAATGATCACTGAACCACCTTTCGATAAGTTCAATAACTTATACTTATCTTTTATCTTCTTGGGAGTTTTTTTATCTTCATCTCTTCTCTCTCTCTCTCTCTCTCTCCCTCCTCTGTCTTTCCTCTCTCACATCCTCATCATCATCTTCTTCTCATGTTAATAATCATCATAATCATTATCATCTTTAAGGTCTTTTCCCATGAAATGGTCTGAATTGTGATGACATTTTATTGATCAGAAATTCTGGAAAAACCCAAAACATTCACCATCCATCTGAATGAACTTGGAATGACAAAAAAAACAGATAAACACATGATGTTCAAAGATGAAGATAAAGATGATATATAGTAATAATGTCATCCTCTTCTTATGCTTGATCAAGAATCGTTACCAAGATATTAATCTACCTCTTCCGGATCAACAATTCCAACTTAATTCATTTCCCTGTCTTATTTCATGATAAGTTATTTCATTGTTCCTGTAATAATGTTACATTTATATATAACAATTTTCATCGTCACAGTTACATTTTCAATAACAAAAGTTTATCATGATGCTCATCACAATCACCATAATCATCATCATTATCATCATCATCTAGAATCATCAGTTAATCTTATCTTACTCAATGTCCAGTATTTAATAATCATCTTAAACCTTAAATTATTAATGTTTCCTTATGTAACCATGATGATAATCAATCTTCAATCAATGATCATGATTCTTGGTGTGGGTTTGGATAAATCCATTGAAACTGAACAATCAACAAAAAAGTTTAACCTCAAATAACAAACATTGAAAGTAAATAACAATAACATTAGATACAAAATATTAATATAATATCAATAAGTTATATTCAAAAGTAATAATGTCAACACATACATGTTATTATTATTATGATAACATTTTTATCATCATCATCATCATGATATTACATTAATGATGTTAGTCATAATATGATGATGAGAATCGTTGACAACATCATGACACTAGAATCAAACTTATCATGAGTCGATGAGGATGAAATATTTATCTATCATTGTGAACTCAGAATTCAGGATTACCCTGAGTTTATCATTCCTTTTATATTTAATTGTAACTTTGGAATTGTAATATTCATGATTATTATTATTGTTATCTCATGATGATTGTGAATCATTTCATGGTTTCAAAGTTAACTCATGAATCCATTATCTAGATTAATGTGTTTTACACGCAAGTTGAAACCAAATTGATGACCAATACGATAATCACTACTGACCAATACTGAACTTTTCTTGCACCAAAGAACAATAAAAAAAAATATGAGCAATTGATTCATAAGAGTTTGATGTTTATTAGTTATCTAGATATTATCGTGATAATTATGGTGTTGGAATGATATTTATCATCATCATGACCATGAATAGTAAGGAAAATCATCATGAATGATAACTAGAAACTGGTCAGTTAACTGACCAACATATGAACGAGTTATATATGAAAAATTTACTGTCATCAGATTAATTCAACAGTTAATGTATATCTAGTTACATGAAGGCTGAAAAGTTCTGATAATCATAATTATCTTACTCGATGATGAGTAAATTGCCAGAAGCATTTTCAGAATCCTTACATTGAATGAAGATAATGATGAAACGAGTTGTTTTTTTATTTCTCTTTCAATATTTTTGTTTCCACCATCAGAATCACCACCATGATTATATCAGAACTTTTTTTTCTTGCTATTCCAACATTTTCATTGACCAATCAAACTTTTTATTATTACCAAATGACAGACTCAATCAAAGTGCTATTGATAAGACAGTAAAGTCTCACATTTACCCGGAGGCATTTTCACCCACTCATTGGAATCACTTCTTAGTTACATGAGGATTTCACTGAGATTCTTAGCCCATTGTAATACTCACATTGTATGAGAATTGTTTTCATGATCAATACAACAATCAATTGGCAAAAATATTGGATTTTTTTCCTCTCCATAATCAGCTAATTGTACCAATGTTTCGCTAGTTTGATTATTTCACTTTCACAATTAAGTTTTAAATTCTTAAATTGTATCAAATCACATTAGCCTTTTCCATTGGAACAATCAACTTAATCATCAAAAAATCTTGAAACATTTCTCACAATCGAAAATCGTTAACATTACTAATCACTTTTTAATTGTGACAATTAAACATTGACTCAATATGAGAAAATGAATAATTTAATTGTATCTGTCCTGGAAAAGGACAACTGGATTAATTTATCGTTAAATTGTTAATAATTAACTTTATCAATCATTTTATGCTTTTAAATGGGAGAAAAAGTTTTCATCAATTATTTATATAACTAATATGATAATCAATATGAAAGGTTAGAATTCAAAGTTAATCATTGATTGTATTTTAACTCTGATTCATTTAATTCACTTTTCTTTTGATTAAACATCAACAATCAGACATCTAATTAACTAAGATGATTAAGAAATCGGAGTTGAGAGTGAGAATAACAGTTTAGAACTTTTTTCTTCTTTGTCAAAACAAATCTGAGACGCGATCTTGAAGGTAAATAAAAAATGACAACAATCAGTAGATTAAATTAACTGATAAAATTGTTAATTTGATATAATCATGATGGAAATTGATTTATGATAATCAGAGGGAAGAAAAAAAATGAGACTCAGTTAAGTTACTATGTGTAAAGAAAAGGAAAAGATTCTGTACTCAGAATAATTCTGACAATGATTCTGTCAAATTCACATGAAAAGTGATAACAGTTATGAGAGAAGATGAAAAAACGATAATAGTAATGATGATAAGTTGTTGAGATAAGAATAGATTAGTTTCTGTCTCTCTATCTGAGGAAAAATTCTGACAACGGAAACGGAAATGATGATAATTGTAAGAGGAAACCTAAATTTCTAATTCAACCACCTGATGAGTTTTAATGTTTTCAACGTTTTATTAGTAGTAAAATCGATTATTAGTTATCGATTGTAACGAGGAACAAGGGTTATGATATGTTATTCTTTAGCAAATCTGAGAGAGAGAGAAAAAAAAAGTTCTAACAAGTTCGATTCCCTGACTGAATAATAAACTCTACGAGTTTATTTTTTACATCGTAACTTTTTTGTTCATGGTTGACAGACAATTGGATGTGTTTACCATAATCAGAGGTAATTATCATGATTAACATGATTACTTTCATTTACAATTCAATTTACTTTGGGTAACAATTTAAATGTTATCACTATGAGCATGATTTTCATCATGATTAATGATTAGTTGATTGTTGAAAGTTGATTATAAAAAAAAAACTTTTTTCTTGTTATCAAAATTCATACACAACCTTGATAATCAGTTTGATTGTTAGTTGAAAAAAAAATTAACTCAATCCTTGATTGTACTGGTTGATTGTTGCTTTTTTTATTTTTAATCGTGATTGTTGTGATTTTGTTAATTGTGTTTTAAAATAAACAACACAATTCATTCATTATTAATCAGTACAAATCAGTGGGTATTCTCAATGACAATTAATAGTTTATTGTACTTTTAATGATGATTAACGAGATTGTTGAAGCTCAAATTGTTATTAGTTGATTAAATTCAGTGTAAATATTATCATGTAATCATCATGCTTTTGATTTTTTATGTGTTACCTTTGTTAATCAAGCTAATTAAAGCATCAATGTTGATCAGTTATTATTGATGAATAACAATTAATGCTTGACTGAGTTAATTCATTGATTGTTCTTGATCAGGGAATCATTTTGATTAACATGATTGAATAATTGTTAGCATTTCCCCCGCTTTCCCCTATCAAAAATAGTCAAGTGATCATGATGATAATCAACCAAAATGAATACAAGATAAATCAGATTAGGTCATAAACTCTGAGAAAGTAAAATGAGGTCAAGATCATCATCATCATGGTTGACCTGTTGTGTGGGTGGATTGAGATGGTCACTTAATTTCAACCAGAATTACACTTGACCAAATTGAACATTCGATTTGAGGTTTGACATTCGGAGAAGAAAGAAAAGTTCTAATTATCGAAAGGCAATATTTTTATTTGTTTAATTCTAAAGGATAATCATCCGATTCTATCTAATCTTTAATAATAAACTGTGACCATCATGATGATGATTGAACAATCAAATGATAGCACGTTCAAGTGGGTATTAAGTTTTTATCAACTGTAATCTGTTGATACAACAATTAACTGACAATAATCAGTAATAAGCAAAAGTAATCAAGTTGAGTGACCAAACAAGAGGCAAATCAAAATGATGAGAAAATTGTCAATTTTCTGGTTAACGTACAGTTTAAGTGTAAAATTTTTCTGGTAAAATGGGAAAAAAATGCAATCAAATGGAGTAGAAAGTAATCAAAATGATAATCAACAAGGATTGACCAATGGTCATTGTTTTACCTTGTTCACCAATTGATAATTGATAGTGATCACTATTAAGATTAACATAACAATCAAGATGATCATCAACAACCATAAATGACCATGATAAAAATGAGCAGAATCCGATGAGACAAGTTGATAAGAATCAAGTTTGTGATTATCATCCTAATCAACATCACCATAATCATCATCCTAATGATAATCAGCAACATCAACATTTGTGATCAAGATGATAAACAATATTGAATAACATGATTTTTTTATTGACTTGTCCAGATAATTATGAGCATCATTATGATTACCATGAACCGAGCATCCGATTGCATCATTAAAACAAAAGAACCAGAACTTTGCTCATCATTATCCTCATCTCTCTCTCTCTCTCTTTCTTTCTCTTTCTCTCTGATAGTCGCTAAGATTAAGGTTCTTTCGGTTTCGAAAGGATAACGATCATGATCTCAAACAGAATTCCAAGCTAACTGGTATTCTTGTTATTCCCTGTTCATTGTTCATGAAGATTCAAATCATGAACATGATTATCTGAGAGCTTTTTTGTTCCAATACCTTTAGTGTTTTCTTTTTTCTTATCATCATTCTCTCTACCTTTTCTCATCTTCTCATCTTTCTTGTTACAGATTTATCTTCTTACCAGTGGCATCATTTTTCAGAATAAGACAATTATTACACATGATGTTGTATCAATTGTATTGACTTGTGAATAATGATTTTTCAATGGACTTAGAAAATGAAATTTCTTTTTCTTTTTTTTTCATGATAAATTCAATTCTCTGGTGATAATAACCTTCAGTTCATATTCTCAACTGATTCTGTTCGCTATTTTTTTCTCTTTCTTTCTGTATTAGAGATTAGATGTTTTTATATCGTAAGGATGATGATGATCATCATGATGATAAGCTAACAGAAGATGATAAATGGTTTCGAAATAACATGGAAAAGAAGAAAAATTTTCGAATCAGAACTTTG